>NW_021836015.1:0-15000 GCF_006345805.1 Octopus sinensis
TGTACGTATGTATGTTTACCAAAATACACGTTTAGTTGTATAGTGTACTCAATGATGTGTGTAGTAGAATTTTGTTGGTTCGTAGGTGATGAGTCAGTTTATAGTTTCACTAGAGTTCCGCACTTTGCGCGATCACAGTGGTGACAAGAAGATCCAACCATGACGAGAAACACTGAATAATGACAATAAATATATATAAAAAAATGCGGCTAAGCGAGAATACGTAAATAGTTATCGATACATCTATATGTATGGATGTATATGCTATATATATGTACGTGTGTGTTTACTATATGCAGTATATATCTAGATGTATGTGTGTGTTTATTTATGAGTATATATTGATACTAGCAGTATCACCCGGCGTTGCTCGGGTTTGTTTCGACCCTTTAGAATTGGAACTAACATCTTTACCGCCGCCGCCGCCGCTGCAGACGAGATACCTATTTCTATTTCTTTACTACCCACAAGGGGCTAAACACAGAAGGGACAAACAAGGACAGACAAACGGATTAAGTCGATCATATCGACCCCAGTGCGTAACTGATACTTAATTTATTTACCCCGAAAGGATGAAAGGCAAAGTCGACCTCTGTGGAATTTGAACTCAGAACGTAGCGGCAGATAAAATACCTATTTCTTTACTACCCACAAGGGGCTAAACACAGAGAGGACAAACAAGGACAGACAAACAGATTAAGTCGATTATATCGATCCCAGTGCGCAACTGGTACTTATTTAATCGATCCCGAAAGGTTGAAAGGCAAAGTCGACCTCAGTGGAATTTGAACTCAGAATGCAACAACAGACGAAATACCTATTTCTTTATTACCCTCAAGGGGTTAAACATAGAGAGGACAAACAAGGACAGACAAACGGATTAAGTCGATTATATCGACCCCAGTGCGTAACTGGTACTTAATTTATCGACCCCGAAAGGATGAAAGGCAAAGTCGACCTCGGCGGAATTTGAACTCGGAACGTAGCGGCAGACGAAATACCGCTAAGCATTTCGCCCGGCGTGCTAACGATTCTGTCAGCTCGCCGCCTTAATTATTAGCACGCCAGCATGCTAATGATTCCGTCAGCTCGCCGCCTTTATATCATCCCAGAAATCAGAATAAAAGCTAAATGATCATGCTTGGAACCATATTGATGGCAGGTGAGCCAGACCAGAACCGATCTGGGTGAATCGAGTTCAGTCGTAGTCATATCGACACCGGCAAGAAGAACGAAGAGAACACCAAGAACAAGAAGACGATGGCAACGTCAGCAAGACCATCGACGATTAAAGCAAGTTTAACTATGCCATCGACGACAGCGTTTACCACCACCACGACGGCGACGACGATAACAACAACAGCGATACATCAATGTCGTCTTAGAGTAGTTTACATTTTTTTTAATGTGTGAGAGAGAGATCGATCGTTATTTATTTTAACGAGATAATTATCAAGATTGATTGATAGATAGGCAAATAGATTGTTTGTACACGTAATATATACACACATATGTATGTATTATATATATATATATATATATATATATATCTATATATATTCTATATAATGTGTATGTATGTATTATATATGTATATGTATATATATATATACACACATATGTAATTTAAATGGTCTTAGCATAGAATTGGCAAATAAACTCTAGGAATAATTGACTTAGTAAACATTCTGGGAGAATATATATATGTCGACTGTTCTCTAACCTAGTCAGCACTTACTCTTTCAACTTCTATTTATTATATCTTAAGTCTCACACACACGCCTACATATACACAGATGCACGCACGCGCTGTATCAATTTTGATGTATATATATAGGGATGGTATTATTAAAATACCATCACGAGTGGCCAGCGAATTATCAGCCGTACAGGCAAATTAATAAAATATATACATACAATATTGGATATGTATGTATTTATATATACACAAGGGCACTACATGAGTACCTACATCGCTAAATTAGAAGTCAAAAATACTTCTGTACCACCGGTACCAAGTTGACCAGCATTTACTTGTTCTGACCCAGTAAAGGTAAGACATTATTATTGTTCACTGATATTTTTTCCTATCATGTCTGTAATAGATTTGTGACTATTCAGTGGTGCAGAAGTATTTTTGACTTCTAATTTAGCGATGTGAATACTCATGTAGTACCCTTGTGTATATATGTACAGAATGTATAAATAAGAGGCAGTTAGTTTGATAGCCCCGTGTGTATACGTTTAGCCCTAGATGTTCCTGCTGAAGACGATTGCACCTGGCGGGTTCATTTACTAGCTAAACTAAAATCAGAAACCAATTGGTCCAGGAAACTAGATGGTAAAATGTTTGTATTTTTTATTTCGTTCCTGTTGAATTTTATCCCTAATTTTTGTGGTTATAGAACCTAGCTGTTCTTTCTAGCGTGTTGAATCCTATGACTGGATTCCTCATGTGTTTAAATATACACTATATATATATATATCCATCTAAGAATCCATAAGTCAGGAAAAATTGTCAGTAAAGTGGCTATATTAATCAGAGTGTACAGTATTGTATATCCATTACTGCCGATCTTACCGATCAGTTCGCACTATGCGGTCGCCATATTTCATTTCATAACTACCAACTCTGAAGAGCGCAGGGTTACACAATCGGGTAGTTACCTAATGCTCCGTTGAATTCCGAGTGCGAAACCGATCGGTAAGCTCTGCTGTAATGGATATATAATATCGTAGACTTCAATTAAATATATTAATATATATATATATATATATATATATTATATATATATATATATATATATATATATATATATATGTGTATTATGATATTTATATATGGATATGTATATATATATACATACACAAATATGTAATTTAAATGGTCTTAGCATAGAATTGCAAATAAACTCTAGGAATAATTGACTTAGTAAACAATTCTGGAGAATATATATATGTCGACTGTTCTCTAACTTAGTCAGCACTTACTCTTTCAACTTCTATTTATTAGATCTTAAGTCTCACACACACCTACATATACACCAGATGCACGCACGCGCTGTATCAATTTTGAGTATAGATATAGGATGGTATTATTAAAATACCATCACGAGTGGCCAGCGAATTATCAGCCGTACGCAAATTAAAAAAATATATACATACAATATTGGATATGTATGTATTTTATATAATAAACAAGGGCACTACATGAGTACCTACATCGCTAAATTAGAAGTCAAAAAACTTCTGTACCACCGGTACCAAGTGACCAGCATTTACTTGTTCCTGACCCAGTAAAGGTAAGACATTATTATTGTTCACTGATATTTTTTCCTATCATGTCTGTAATAGATTTGTGACTATTCAGTGGTGCAGAAGTATTTTGGGACTTCTAATTTAGCGATGTGAATACTCATGTAGTACCCTTGTGTATATTGTACAGAATGTATAAATAAGAGGCAGTGAGTTTGTTTGGTAGCCCCGTGTGTATACGTTTTAGGCCCTAGATGTTCCTGCTGAAGACGATTTGCACCGGGCGGGTTCATTTACTAGCTAAACTAAAATCAGAAACCATTGGTCCAGGAAACTAGATGGTAAAATGTTTGTATTTTTTATTTCGTTCCTGTTGAATTTTATCCCTAATTTTTGTGGTTATAGAACCTAGCTGTTCTTTCTAGCGTGTTGAATCCTATGACTGGATTCCTCATGTGTTTAAATATACACTATATATATATATATCCATCTAAGAATCCATAAGTCAGGAAAAATTGTCAGTAAAGTGGCTATATTAATCAGAGTGTACAGTATTGTATATCCATTACTGCCGATCTTACCGATCAGTTTCGCACTATGGCGGTCGCCATATTTCATTTCATAACTACCAACTCTGAAGAGCGCAGGGTTACACAATCGGGTAGTTACCTAATGCTCCGTTGAATTCCGAGTGCGAAACCGATCGGTAAGCTCTGCTGTAATGGATATATAATATCGTAGACTTCAATTAAATATATTAATATATATATATATATATATATATATTATATATATATCGATTAGATTATCGGATACTGTTATACATCGCTGGTCACAATGCGCTTTGCATCGTCTTAGTTTTAGAATGGTGCCACCCTACTGGGTAGGCGAGAAGGCCAACATTCTTCCTGATCGGAAAGGCTACCGATCGTCAGTGTAGTATCCTAACCACTAGGCTACGCACCTTCACATGGATATGGGGGGGGGTAATTGTATAGGTTACTATTAGTTTTATGTCCTAATAACTCTTCACCAGGTCCTGTCTGTCTGTTTGTCTGTCCTTGTCTGTTTTTCTCTCCCCCCCCCACTCTTTCTCTCTGTATATAATTTACTGTTCCGTAAAGTTAAGATCAACAAACAATGCTCCACTCAGTGAGAGATAAATATCATTTAATGTGCACCGTATAAAGACAATTGCTAGTAATAGTTTCTTGCTGTGAGGACACGTGGCTAGGTATGTTTTTATAACGTACCTTATGTCGCCAAACAATCTACGGGTTCCAAGCACATGGTCTGTTGAAAATTAGGGTACTGTTACATGAGAAACCACGAGAAAAAATAAAACGAGATGACTGATGCAAAATGTGGAAGGCTGAATAACAACTGAAAAAGAAGAGAAGAGAAAAATTACGTCTCCTTCGACCGTTTCACCCTTCCACTTTTTACATCAACCATCTCGATTCTTCTGCTGGTTTCTTAATATACTTGCCTCCTTATTTTCAAATTGAACAGAATATATGCTCAGCGTCCGCAGACTGCTTGTACATTAAAAAAAAACACGTTTTAAAACCTGACTAATGACGTGTCTTCACAGCAAGAAACTAATGCTCGGACTTATCTGTCTGCTGTGTAAATGATTATATATATATATATACATAAAAGCTTCACACGTATCTTCAATATTACATATGGTAGAATTATAGATAAAAAGAAAGGAAAATTATTAATAGGAGTTGCATATTATGACTTGAAACTTCCTATTCAGAAATACATAAGCAATTGTTGGACGAATAGAATACAACCACTTAACGCAAATATTTAGGCAGCTTATTATAAGTTTTTCTTCAATAGCAGTGAAAACATCCGGTCTTGCATCATGGGAATAGACTTATGATAAGGATCACAACTTATTACATATTAATATCGCTCGCAGGGCTGGAATATTTGTTGGATTTGTCAATGCCGTGAATTCGATTGTCATCCGCTGAAATGAAATTCATGCTTTCGCATATAGAAAACTGTAAATAATGCATTGACTGGTATTGCGGAAGCTTGCCCAGCTGGAGCAAAGGTCGGTATATGCAACTGAAACAGCATTGAAGTCCTAACACACACGTATATATGTATGTATGTATGTATGTATGTATGTATGCATGTATGTATGTATATGTATGGGTTTGGTGTTTCCGTTAAGATCAACAAGAAAAAGACTCCATCCAATAAAAGATAACTATCATTTAATGTATACAGTATAAAGGTAAGAGCTAGTAACAGTTTCTTGCTGTGAAGACACGTGTCCAGGCAAATTTTTGTAACGCGTATAGTGTCTCCAAGCAATCTTCGAGTTCTGAGAGCAAGGCCGCTGGTACAAGAGAAATCACGAAGTAAAAAGGAGGAAACGGTAGATGCAAAAAGTGGAAGGGTGAATAGGAAAGGAAAAAGAAAGAATAGAAGAGAAAATCGCTGTTATGTCTCTGAGATGAAATACCTATTTCTTTACTACCCACAAGGGGCTAAAAGCAGAGAGGACAAACAAGGACAGACAAACGGATTAAGTCGATTATATCGACCCCGAAAGGATGAAAGGCAAAGTCGACCTTGGCGGAATTTGAACTCAGAAATACCTATTTCTTTAAAACCCACAAGGGGCTAAACATAGAGGGGACAAACAAGGACAGACATAGGTATTAAGTCGATTACATCGACCCCAGTGCGAAACTGGTACTTAATTTATCGACCCCGAAAGGATGAAAGGCAAAGTCAACCTCGGCGGAATTTGAACTCACAACGTAACGACAGACGAAATACCGCTAAGCATTTCGCCCGGAATGCTAACGATTCTGCCAGATTACCGCTTTTAAGCGTTGCATTATATTGACTACATTTTATCCGTTCTACCAAAGTGGAAATCAAAAAGATGATGTGAATACTCTGACGAGATTCGAACTGGAAACGATGAGGTATATCAACGAGTTTATCGTAAAGTTTCTAGAAATGTACTCGGCCTTTCACCACTTTACTCTCCAGAGGTTAAACTGCAGAGATTCAGGCTGCACATCAGCCGCATTAATCTCACAAATCTTTGAGTGCGACTGATGAGTGCCACAGCCATTGATCTTCCTACTTCAATAACAACAAATAAAAGATGGAAAAAGATAAGTAATTTTCGTTTTTGGATTTGGTTTGCAAGATTATTTATATGAGTTCGTGTGTTGAAGCATATTCTGTTATGTCTGGGGAGAGTCATTCTCTGTGGAAATTTTACCGGCGAGTGTGTTAAATAATAAGGCACTAAAAGAGAATGACTCTCTCCAGACACAAGAGAAGTAATTTATTTGAACAAAATGTCTGCCTGCCTCTCTCTCCCTCTGTCTATCTATCTATCTATCTCTTTCTTCTCTTCTTATGGATTGTACCAACATCGAAACTAAAAAATTTCTTTAAAACCAAAAAACAAGAACAAAAACAGCACGATAGCAACCTTCCACGCTGCAATTGTTTTTTTGTTTCAGCACACGATCTCAGATCAGGTCACATACTATGCAAGTACATCTCCGTAATATATATATATATATATATAGCAACAATGGGAAGAAAAATTAACAACAATAACAATTGCAACAACAAAAAATAACACCAAGACAACAACAGCAACAACTACAACAGTAACGTTAACACTGACATCAAGAACACCGCCAACAGCGTAACAGCAGATAATAACTTAAGCGACCAAAGCGGTGTGGGTGGATTTAGTAGACGGAAACTGAAGGAAACCCACCGTGTATGTGTGCGTGTGCGTGTGTGTATACAATTGCAGCGTGGAAGGTGTTTATAAGTAATTTATAAGCACACAAAAACCGTTAGATTCACTTCAACATTTAAATATAATTTGCCAAAATATTTTCGTCGCTGCATCTCAGAGATGAGGCACGGAATTTTGTCAGTGAAAAGGTCGCGGTTTCAAAGCGACGAAAATATTTTGACAATTTAGATTTAAATGTTGAAGTGAATCTAACGGTTTTTGTGTTTTTAAATGGCTTATAAACACCTTCCACGCAGCAATTGTTTTTTTTGTTTCAGCACACGATCTCAGATCAGGTCACATGCTATGCAAGTACATCTCCGTAATATATATATATTATATATATATATATATATATATATATCAGGCGCAGGCGTGTCTGTGTGGTAAGAAGCTTGCTTCCCAACCACATGGTTCCGGGTTCAGTCCTACTGTGTGGAACCTTGCGCAAGTGTCTTCTACTATAGCCTCGGACTATATAAATCTTATGAGGGGATTTGGTAGGCGGAAACTGAAAGAAGCCCGTCGTATATATATGTTTGTGCGTGCGTGACTTTGTGTCTTAGTGGTTCAGCAAAATGGGTTAGACGGAATAAGAACCAGGCTTTGAAAATAAGTCCTGGAGAATAAAATAATAAAAGAATACCTAAAGAATAAAAGAATAACAAAAAAAACATCACCATCACCACCACTATTCCCACCACCGACATCAATAACATGAATATTATCCAGATTAACATCAATAACAACAAGAATAATAAGAAGACAACAGCAATAAACAATATTGAAATGTTATGAAGGCTAACTTGTTTTTTTTTTGGTTGTTTTTGCCATAATTACAACTAAGAACACGAAAAGACTTCAACCAAAATAACAACAACAATAAAAACAAAGTTTTAAAAAAATTGTTCAGAGAAATTGAACAAACATATATAAACACCAGAAAACAGCAGAAAATACCAGTGTTTCTTTTTTTTTATTGTTTAGCATATTTACGACCCACATGCAGACAGGATATATATATATATATATATATACAAATATATATATGTGTGTATATATATATATACAAATATATCTATGATATATATATATATATATATACAAATATCTATATGTATATATATATATATATACAAATATATATGTATATATATATATATATATATACAATATATATATTAATATATATATATATATATATATATTATATGTATACACAAATATATGTATGTGTATATATTATATATATATATACAACACAAATATATATATGTGTATATATATATGTGTATATATAATGTGTATATATTATATGTGTATATATATATGTGTTGTATATATATATATATATATAGGTATACATATACGTATACATATATATATATGTATATATATATGTATATATATTATACATATATATGTATACATATATATATATGCATATGTGTATATCATGTATATATATACATATGTATATATATATGTATATATATATGTGTGTGTATACATGTGTATATATATATATGTGTGTGTATATATATGTATATATATATATATATATATATATATAGAGAGAGAGAGAGAGAGAGAGAGAGAAATGTAGAGTGCGGGAGAGTGATGGGATTGTGAGGTATGACTTTAAAATGAATTTGAAGGGTCTCTTAATTTTTTGCTCTCCCTCATCAGACATATGCGTATGTAGGTGTGTGTTTGTATATATGTATACATATGTATGCACATGTGTGCGAATGTATGTATATATATACGTGTGTGTGTGTGTGTGTATACATATGAGTATGTATGTATATATATATAAAGTTAATCCAAACAAGAAAGCACAAAAAAACACAACATATATATATATATATATATCCGTGTACGTATGTATATGAGTTTATATGTGTGTGTATGTATATATACGCATAAGTATAGGTGTACGTATGTGTGTGTATATGTGCGCGTTGGTATATATATATATGTGCATGTGTGTATTGTGGTGCATATATATATTTGATTATTTGTGTATGTACATATACGCATGCATTTGTGTGTGTGCGTGTGTATGTGTGTGTGTGCGTGTGTATGTGTGTGTGTCTATATATTCCTTTACGTGGATAAACAGAGTTAAAATGAAATTACACCCCAATGATATATCTGAAAATTAAATAAAAAAAACAAAAAAACAAAATAGTCGTGAACAAAAATAGACAAGTATAAATACCATAAAAAGAGAAACAGCAGCAGACAAACAAATAAACAAATAAAATAATCAATAAATAATATTAGAAAATGGTAGTAACGTAGAGTTATGCAATTACATACATACATACATACATATATATATATTATATATTATATATATTATATATAGATATATATACATTATATATATATATAAGTACTATATATATATCTTTTATATATATAATATATATTTATTTATATATATATATAAGTATTGTATTTGTAGGTATATGCCCACAACTATCGATGTATATGTATATACGTACGTATAGATGTATGTACCTATATATATATGTGTGTGTCTGTATTTCTGTCTGTGTACGTATATCAGTGCCTACTATATATGCATATATATGTGTGTTTGTGTGTGTGTGTGTGTCTGTGTGTGGTTGTATTTGTCTGCGTGCATGTTTGTGTGTGAGTATGTATATATATATATATGGGTGTGTATGTTTATGTTTGTGTGTTTGTCTGCGTTTCTGTTTGTGTATGTATATCAGTGCATACTACATATATGCATATATACGTATAGATATATGTCTGTATTTGTGTACGTGTATGTGTGTGTGAGTGTACGTGTGTGTGTGTGTGTTTAGTACAAATGAATTCGAAGTGAACTCTAATAAGATGCTGGAATCTAATATATAAAGACGGTCAATCAATAACAAACGAACAGTGTTAGATGTGGTGTGAGTACATGAAGGACTGTCATGTAGATAACAACAACAACAACAACTCTACTACTACTACTACTATACTACTACAACATTAGAAACAACGTTTGTGCCTTCGCCAATACAAACGCCATCTTTTTTTCCTTAAACTTTCCATCAATATGAACATGTATCTTTTATCTTCTACTTGCTTCAGCCGTTAGACTGCGGCCATGCTGGGGCACCGCCTTGAAGAAATTTTAATCAAATGCATCGACTCCCTCCAATACTTATCGTCTTGTGCTTTTGTTTTCTTAAGCGCGGCGCTTATTCTGTGTGTTTTTGCCGAACCGTTAATGTCACGGGGATGTAAACACACCAACAGCGGTTGCCAAATCATGGTGGGACACACACACACACACAGACACACACACATATATATGATGGGCTTCTTTCAGTTTCCGTCTGCCAAATCCACTCACAAAACTTTGGTCTACCCGAGTGTATAGTAGAAGACACTTTGCGCAAGGTGTCACACAGCGGGACTGAACCCGGAACCATGTGAATGGGAAGCAAACCTCTTAGCCCCCCCCCCACATACACTACAGCGCTCTTTCGGTTTCCGTCTAACAAATCCACTTACTAGGCTTTTGTCTGCCACGCAGCATTCTGAACATTAACAACAACAATAATACCATTGTTCTCTATCCTTACCATCACCTATACCACTAAATACCTATTTCTTTACTACCCACAAGGGGCTAAAAACAAAGAGGACAAGCAAGGACAGACAAACGGATTAACTCGATTATATCGACCCTAGTGTGTAACTGATACTTATTTAATCGACCCCGAAAGGATGAAAGGCAAAGTCGACCTCGGCGGAATTCGAACTCACAACGTAACGGCAGACGAAATACCGCAAAGCATTTCGCCCGACGTGCTAACGTTTCTGCCAGATCACCGCCTAAATACCATAGACACTACTAATAATGGCAGCAACCACACTACCATCAACACTAGCACCGGTACCATTTAGTCAGTTCCCCCTGTGCCACGAGGCACATAAGTCCACAACATGTTCTCTCCATCCAGCTCTGTTTACTGTCTCTGTTATGGTCTCGTTCCGGCTTCTCCCCTCTTCTCGTCTCCTTTCTTTGCCAACAGTCCTTTGAGTCAGTTCCCCCTGTGCCATGAGGCACATAAAGCCACAATATGATATCTCCATCCAGCTCTATTTTCTGTCACTATTCTGGGCTCGTTTCTGCTTCCCTACCATTTTCGTCTCTTTTCCTTGTTGATGGTCCTTCAACCCTTGTGGGTTTTCAGGGCACCCTGATGCTCTCCCCACCTCAGGCTGTCAATTTAGCGACCAACATCACCTTTATTTTCAACAGCATCAGGAAAACAGTGCTACTAACCGCCGCCGCTGCCACCATGTATATCAACAACAATGTTACCACTACCACCACCACCCAGCACCACCATCACCACCTCTATTAACACCATCACCACCGCAACCATCACCAACAACGCCTTCACTACCACCACAACAACCAACAAGACCATCACTACTATCATTAATATAATCACCACCACCACCAACACCTTCACTGCCATCACCAGCGCCGCCACAATCAGCACTACAACCACCCCCAACACCACCATCTCGACCACCACCACCACCACAATCAACCACCTCCACCACCACCACCACCACCACCACCACAATCAACCACCACCACCACCACTACCCACCACCATCATCACAATCAACCACCACCACCACCACCATCACAATCAACAACAACCACAACAACAAACGGTTTTGTCGTCATTCATCGCCAGTCTCTATAATCACTGCGAGCAGGAATCAATGCTATCTGTTACAGACACACTTTGGTCTGTGGGTGTCAGACGCAAAGTCACACTTTAACTTTGGCCTTTCACACAACGGCAATGGACTTCTTAACAAGGAAACTGTTAAACTAATCGGTCTGGGGAATACTTCAGAAAATCTGTTTAAAACGATTGTCAGAAGCGATTGTCTTGTTTTGTAGTTGTGATGAATGAACTCGTCTAAAAAGGCTGCGAGTTTTCTTTGTTTTTTGTTTCTGTTTTCTTACGAAGTGACGCACGTCGTCCGTCACCCGCCTCTGCGTGTCTTGAGAACGGAAAAAGTGGGAATATTTCGGAAAATCTGCTACTCGCCGTCCGCCTCTGAGTGTACTTGTACTTGTACTTGTGACGGCGTTCACCCAGGGCGGGTTGAGCCGGCTTCTTCTCTGGTCCTGACGGCATCACGAACCATAGCGGCCCACGTTCGACGGTCCTGTACGAGGTCACTGGAGATAGCGAGCCATTCGCGGTTCCATAGGATTCATAGAAGAAGTTTCGGGGGAATATTGAATTCACAAGCGGTCCCTGACATCCTGCATGCATATCCCGAGTGACGAGACACCCTGTTTGCCGCGGAGTCTCCACAGACGCAGGGACAGAACGATCTCGAAGCCGCCGGTTGCCGATCAGACGCCTCTTGGAATTTTCACCAGAGCCCCGTTGGCCACGCTGCAGCCATAATACCGCTCGGTGCCAGATCAATCCGCCTTGGGTGGCTCTACCAGGAACCGAAGTTCCCGACGGCATAGCTCTGACACTGCCCGTTTACACCACCCTACCGCTTTGAGGAGGAGTTGGACTTTAGGGTAGGGTTGGACTCTGAGTGTGACTCGTGAATAAGGAAAGTGGGAATGTTTCAGAAAATCTACCATCCGTCGTTCGCCTCTGAGTGTGACTCGAAGATGAGAAAAGTGGGAATATTTCAGAAAATATGTTTAAAACGATTGTCAGATACCTTGACGAATTCTTTGCCATGAAACCACCTCAATTCTGGGAAGAGGGTATTTTCAAGTTAAAGGAAAGATGGAGACGCATTGTGCAACAAAATGGTTCATATTTGGTTGATTAAAAATGTAATGGCAAATATTTATTGAACTTTTCCTTTCTTTTAAAAATCGGCACGAACTTTCCGGACAACCCAATATTAAAAAAAATTCGTTAACATATACAGGTCTTCTCAGAATTAATGTTAATAAACTCTAACAATATCTATACGCAGCGTTGCATTATTCTTAACATTTACTCACTGTGTCACTATATAGACAATATTTACATATTGTGTGTGTACGTATAATCAGAGTGGCAAATTTTAATGAACATCTGTATACTAACATTTTTATGTCCTACGGCCATTTCAAATATTGATTTACAAATACACTCACTCACACACACCGACATATACACACTGATACATTTATACATGTATATATACACACACATACATACATATATATTTATACATTTATATATACACACACGTACATACATATACATTTATATATACACACACGTACATACATATACATTTATACATAAATATGTATACACACAGACATACATTATAAATATATATATACTATATATATATATATATAGATTATATAAGATACACACATACATACACTTTATACAACATATGATGTACAGATACACACAGACATACAAGTATACAGATATAATATACGAGATAATACACACACAGACATACATTTATACATAAATATATACACACACACTCATACTTACACACATATACATTTATAAATGTATATATATATACACACACACACAAACACGTCCAAATATCAAAACACGTAAACATACACATCTATACATGTATATACACACACAGAAAAAAACTTAAGCTGAAACTAATTATTTTTATTGATTAATTATTGGCACGCTTAAACACATACACTGACTTACACACACACACATATGAACACATCTCCACTCTTAAAAATTCACACACATACACACACACACATAAACGCACACATGTTCCCGTACACTAAAGAGATTGTATTAGAAATAAACAGCCGTTTTAAAATACGTGAATTCAGGCTCACATATATAATATACTCGTGTATCTGAACAGGTATCCTTCATACATAGTTTCATATATATATGTACGTGTGGGAAATGTTTCCATTTCAACCTATATAGTATCTTTATAGACGGAGCTAATTTAATATACTTATGTGTTTGCGCCTATGTATACCCATATGTGTATATATCTTTCAGCATGGACAAACGCATGTGTGTGTTAGCATATGTATTTATATGTGTACTTGTCTGGATTGGAATGTCTGTGTTTTATACATACATTTATGTAAGAATGTGATAGTTCACTAGAACAGTAGTGACCCCAGACGGGATTAAAGAACTCGTGATTTGATAACCGCAGAGTAAATTAAATTTATTGAAATTTTTGTTGACAAATGTACATCTGTTTCGCTCCACTAAGCTTCTCGAAACACTGGCTATTAGTTTGGATTGACTGAAATACATTGACAAGTAGGTGATGAATAGTAGGAAAGGAAAAAAAAAAAAAAAAGAGTCGAGCAGAGTTTAGTTTAGTTGATCATTTAGTTATTTATCTATTTTGTTAAAAAGATAAATTGTTTTCTTGTATACGTGAACGGAAAGAGAAGAAGACGGGGAGGAAACGTTAGAGGAGATATTTATTTAGAGAGAGGGAGAATGGTCTAAAGTTTGGCAGGATATAGAAGTAGAGGTTGGCGTGTTGTTTCTACAAATATTTAAGCAAGTTTCTATAAAGTGTCTTGTGATTAATTAAGAATCTTATGGAGGAATTTGAGCGTGATTTGTACATAAACGAATATGATGCACTTAAGTATTTATGTATATTCGTAAATACGTGAGAAGACCAATGAAAGTAAGAAATGGCACTCCGTCGGTTACAACGATGAGGAGGTCCAGTTGAGCCGATCAACGGAACAGCCTGCTCGTCAAATTAACGTGCAACTGGTCGAGCACTCCACAGACACGCCTGCCCTCAACGTCGTTCTCCAGGAAGATTCAGTGTGATACAAAATGCGACGAGGCTGACCTCTTTGAAATGCAGGTGCTATTCGTGTTTGCCAGCTGAGTGGACTGAAGCAACGTGAAATAAAGTGTCTT
>NW_021836015.1:22500-27051 GCF_006345805.1 Octopus sinensis
TATATATATATATATATATATATATATATATGCATATGTGTGTGTGTTTGTGTGCATGTCATTTATTTAGGATGATCTGGGTCAGTTTAAAACTGATACACACAGCTCTAGTATTGAGTACTTCCAGTACAGTTATCCTCTTCGTTATAACAGCCGTATATGTACAAGTATGCATTCACATATATCTATGTGTGTGTATGATGCCTTAACCTCCTACACTTCGGACTTACTACTGCCTGAACTTTCTGCACATCTCATCTACATACCAGCAATCCACTGAGATTATCATTTGATTTACTAATGGATTCCACTGGACTTTTCCGTTGATTAAAAATCGATCCAATACACCACGGCGTTTGAACCTTTCTGGACTATTTTGAATTTACTGTTTTTTCTTACTCTATTTATTTTCGTGTGTTCCTTTCCGTTGAAGAGCGTATGCTCGAAACATAAAAGACTTTCTCACTTTCCAGAGCGTCAAACTAATATACCCGCTTGTTGTTCATACACCTACCTTCGTCTTTTGTTTTTCTAAAAATTTCAACTATATTATATATATATATATATATATACACACTCACGTCAAGCAAACATATAAACAAACCTACATATACATGAATATATAAAGGGATATATGTAAATATATTTTGTAATATGATATATATATTATAAATATACATACATACTCTTTTACTCTTTTGCTTGTTTCAGTCATTTGACTGCGGCCATGCTGGAGCACCGCCTTTAGTCGAGCAAATCGACCCCGGGACCTATTCTTTGTAAGCCCGGTACTTATCCTATCGGTCTCTTTTGCCGAACCGCTAAGTTACGGGGACGTAACCACACCAGCATCAGTTGTCAAGCAATGCTAGGGGGACAAACACAGACACACAAACACACACACACATATATATATACACATATATACGACAGGCTTCTTTCAGTTTCCGTCTACTCACAAGGCTTTGGTCGGCCCGAGGTTATAGCAGAAGACACTTGCCCAAGATGCCACGCAGTGGGACTGAACCCGGAACCATGTGGTTGGTTAGCAAGCTACTTACCACACAGCCACTCCCGCGCCTATACATACATATATATATATTACTTATATGTATATATTATAACTATATATATACTATATATATCTATATATATATATATATATATATATATATAATATTATACATATGTAGTATATATATAATATATATGTATATATAATATAACATATATGTGTATATATATATATATATATGCTAATAATATATATATATCATACATATGTAGTATATATATAATATATATGTATATATAATATAACATATATGTGTTATATATATATATATATATATATATATATATATTATATATATAATATCAACATATGTAGTATATATATAATATATATGTATATATAATATAACATATATAATATAACTATATATGTGTATATATATAGATATATATATATATATATATATACACACACACACATGCATAAATACATACACAAGCACAAGTAATATCGAATGGCGAACGTACAAACTGCAGCGATAAAAATGTCACCATGATGAATATCGTTGAGCTGTCTCTGGAGAAGCTAAAGAAGTCCCAAAAACGTCATCGATGCAGTTCAATACGTAGAACTGATAAGTTATCAGCATTTTACCATTCTACTGAGAATCTGTGGTCAGTTTAGTTATCTCGCTGGCGCATTCGAACTCTTATCTCAATGTGTCTTTCCTTCTCTACACACACACACATACACACACACACACACACCACACACACACACACACACACACACACAGAGTCACACACACAAAGAGAAGGAGAGAGAGAGAGAGAGAGTGGGAGTAAAAAATATTCACATAAATAACACGAGTAAAATTTGAGAAAAAAATTAAGAAACAAACAAGCAAAAGTATACAAGAACCACTTGAGTGAGAAAAGCGAAAAGTTGTGTCTGAGAAAAGTGGAAACCATTTTGGGAAGACTGAAGGATATATATATATATATATATACATACATACATACATACATACATACGTACATAATATATATATATATATATATAATATATATATATATATATACATACATACATAAATGCATACATATATATATATATATATATATATATATATATACATACATAAATAATGCATACATATATATATATATATATATATACATACATACATAAATGCATACATATATATATATAATATATATTATATACATACATATAGGTACGTACATATATGTTTATATATATGCATATGTTTTATTTCATTTATTAATATATATATATATATACATACATACATATGCATACACGCACGCACGCATATATATATACACACACATACACGCTTAAATATATACATGCACACTATATACAAATACACACTCACACATATATATTTATCTACACACATGTATACATACACGTTCACACATATACACACTCAACACACACACACACTACACACATACATATATATATACATACATACACATGCATTCAAAGACATACACAGGCACACACATACACACTTATACATAAACACACATACATGTATTCCTGAGTGCACACACCTACACACATATATTCGCGAGTGCACACACCCACACATATATACGCACGTGCATTAAAATACAAATGGGCGATTATGGGTTCACACCATTGTTGTGAACTCTCGTAATGCGACCGAGATACTCAAACTTGCAAGACTCAAACAGCCTTTATCCAAAGTTTAATCTGTGTGAATCACTACATGGAGATTTGCGCTCTCGGAGCTTGCAGATAAAGAAATCAACGGTGTGGGTGTGCCTGAGAGAGAGAGAGAGAGAGAGAGAGAGAGAGAGAGAGAGAGAGAGAGAAAGAGAGAGTGAGAGAGAGTATATGCATAAGGCAGATGTAGGACAAAATAATGCTGCCAGATCGAAACTTTTCACTCCATACATGGAAATATCTCCAGCAGGCTAGACCGAGAACAGAGAAGAATGTATGTCAATAAAAAACCAGCCAGCGTCTTAGATTTCCTGATAATCTAATGCTGATAAGAGACTGTTTAGAAGAGGCTGAGAGAAGGCTGAAAGAATTATGGAGCTGAAGCAAAAACCTTCCGAGTGGTTATGCTTTTCTTTTCTACTTTAGGCACAAGGTGGTAAATTTGGAGGGAGGGGGCCTGTCGATTACATCGACCCCAGTACTTAACTGGTACTTAATCTATCGAGCCCGAAAAGATGAAAAGCAAAGTTGACCTCGGCGGAATTTGAACTCAGAACTTAAAGACAGACGAAATACTGCCAAGCATTTCACCCGGCGTGCTAACGTTTCTTATTTCTTTATTGCCACAAGGGGCTAAACATAGAGGGAACAAACAAGGAGAGATAAAGGGATTAAGTTGATTACATCGACCCCAGTGTGTAACTGGTACTTAATTTATCGACCCCGAAAGGATGAAAGGCAAAGTCGACCTCGGCGGATTTTGAACTCAGAACATAAAAACAGACGAAATACCTATTTCTTTACTACCCACAAAGGGCTAAACACAGAGGGGACAAACAAGGACAGACACACAGATTAAATCGATTACATCGACCCCAGTGCGTAACTGGTACTTATTTAATCGACCCCGAAAGGATGAAAGGCAAAGTCGACCTCGGCGGAATTTGAACTCAGAACATAACGGCAGACGAAATACGGCTACGCATTTCGCCCGGCGTGCTAACGTTTCTGCCAGTTCGCCGCCTTAAATTTTGTAATATATTCTTTTCTAATCTAGGCACAAGGGCATAAATTTTTGGGGAGGGGGGGGGCAGTCGATTACAGATTGTATTTGTAATGTGCGAGTTAGCTGGTTGATTATATATATGTGTGTGTATGTGTGTGCCTTTGTTCTTCCATCACTGCTTGACAACGTTCTAAGTTTGTTTACATCCCTGTAACATAGCGGTTCGGCAAAAGAAACTGATAGAATAAAGACGCCATTTGAAAAAAAAAAATAATAAATACTGGAGTCGATTCCTTCGACTGAAATTATTCAAGGTGGTGCTCCAGCATGGCCGCACTCTAATGACTGAAACAAGTACAATATAAAAGATATAAGTTGGTCCTTAACAGAGACTGGAAGTAAATGGCGGCGTGCCAACACGAAACGGAATGATCAATGCTAGATATAACACATAATGACACACAGACAGACAAATGAGTAAGAGAACGAACGAAGGTGGACGATACTCTGACCATTACCAAAAATAGAAAATGGACGTGGGCAGAACGCATTATCAGAATGACAGATTACCCTTATACCAGAAATCTAGAATGACTATCAATGATTAGAAAGACTATGATAGCAAGACCATGAAAAGGATGGCATGACAAGATCAACGATTACTGAACCACCACCAACTGGCAACATCATACAGATAGACTCACACTCACACACACAACACACTCACACACCACCAACACACACTCACACACACACACACACACACTCACACACACACACTCACACACACACACACACACACTCACAC
>NW_021836016.1:0-12500 GCF_006345805.1 Octopus sinensis
TACATATAGATAGGTTGAAAGATACTCTTTTACTCTTTTTTACTCTTTTACTTGTTTCAATCATGTGACCATGGCCCTGCTGGAGTACCGCCTTTAATCGAGCAAATCGACTCCAGGACTTATTCTTTGTAAGCCTAGTACTTATTCTATTGGTCTCTTTTGCCGAACCGCTAAGTTACGGGGACGTAAACACACCAGCATCAGTTGTCAAGCGATGTTGGTGGGACAAACACAGACACACAAACATATACACATGCATACATATATATATACATATATACGACGGGCTTCTTTCAGTTTCCGTCTACAAAATCCACTCACAAGGCTTTGGTCGGCCCGAGGCTATAGTAGAAGACACTTGCCCAAGGGGCCACGCAGTAGGACTGAACCCGGAACCATGTAGTTCGTAATCAAGCTACTTACCACACAGCCACTTCTGCGCCTATCTACTGATAGATAAATAGATAGATAAATAAATAGAAAGATAGATAGATAGATAGATAGATAGATAGATAGATAGATAGACAGACAGATAGGTAGATAGACAGATAGATAGGTACATACATACATGTGTATATATAGACTATAGGCATGTAGACATGCATGCCTGTATACGCGCACATACAACCACACTTGCGCATTATCGCTCCTCCTTATAACTTTTCCTTCCCTTTCTCGATGGCGGAGATACTGTCTCTTAGTATGAATATATATATTAAAAGCCCTGATATGAAAACACTCATGCATACTGCATATGTATGCAAATGGATGTTCATGAAGATAATTACGCGCCAACACATTCGTACGAGTACACATATACATAACCAATCATTCATACAGGAAAAAAGCACCCATAAATCTATACACAAATACACACATATATACACATGCACACACACGTATATATATATATATATATATATCTGTATGTGTGTATGTATGCGTATATATACATATACATATAATACATACATACATACATACATACACACACACACACACACATATATATACTATATATATATACGTGCGTGGGTGTGTGCATACGTATAGTTGTCTATACGATCATATACAATGTACAAATATACATCTATATAATTTATGCGCCCATATATATATAGCAAAACTATGAGATCTGCATGATATATATATTATATATATATATATATATATATATATATATATATACGGTACATCATACATGCATACAAATATATGCACACACACGCACACACACACATAAAACACACACACACACAAACACACACACAAATATATATATATATATATATATATATAATATATATATATAAGTACATATATAGATAAAAATGCATATTATAAACTATTCAAATATACGTATATAGATTTCTTAATATGTTCGAGAGATAAGATATGGCTTCCATATACATGAATATACATACGAATTTATGTATCCAAAAGTTGAGAGATACATCGATACTCCCATCTGTGTGTATGCATGTGCATGTGTGTTCATTTGTATGTGTGAGCTAACACACACATACGTACACATGCAATTCATCTTTCTCCCTCCTTCCTTGAATGGATCTATATTACGCATCCGCTGTGGTGTAGGAGTTGGAGTAAAGATAAAATGTGAGACAGAGAAAAGAAGAATAATGTATGCTTTACATATTTCAGTGAGAGCAAGTTAGACAGTGATAAAGAGATTTGATGAGAGTGGAAGGCGGGAGAGGTAAAAGTCAAATAAGACTCGGATTATACTTCACGCAAACGTGCACACATACACTGATAGATAAAATATACAAGTCAATATGTTTGTTAACAGAATCCTGTCACCCCTGTGTGTGTGTGTGTGTGTATACGTCTCTCAGTCTCTTTGTCTTGAATCCTCTATCTATTCCATGTGTGGTGGGTGTGTGTGTAGGTAGTATGTATATATATATATATATGTGGTGTGTGTGTATGTATGTATGTATATATATTATATATATTATATATATATATATATAATATATATATATATATATATATATATAATATATATATATATATATATATATATATATACACACATATGTTGTTATATTCGGGACGGTCATTTTTCCCAAATAAACACACGCTCTATATATTAGTTCTTCTCTCATTGTATGGAACCCTTTCGTCGCACATCTGTGACCTCTTCAGCGACCCTTTTCACCCACGTGTATCATTCTGCTCTGCTTGATAATTGTGTAAAGAAAGAGAAACTTAAAGAGGAAAAGAACACAAAAAAAGAAACAGCATGGAAGGAGAAAAAGTGTACGTCCAGTTTGCAAGAGATACGAACGCCAAGACAGAAACAAAAGACCGGTGGTTATGGATGAAGAGGAATGACCTGAAGATAAATGTAGAAGCACTTATATGTGCAGCACAAGAACAAGCATTAATGCCTAACTATGTACAGTGCAGAATCGACAACACTAGCGACAGCGACAAATGCAAAATGCGTGATGAAAGGTGTGAAACGATATGACACATTGTTATCGAATGCCCGAAATTGGCACAACTCGATTACAAAAGACAGCATGACAATATGGCAAGAATAATACATTGGGAGGTCTGTGGAAATCACGGCCTACAAAGAGCAAAGATGTGCTATGAGCAAAGCCCAGAAAGAGTCACCGAGAACGAAAATTGCAAAATCCTGTGGCATGCAATGATTTAGTGTGATCACCTGACCAGATATAGGAAAGTGGACGTTGTTGAGGTTAATAAAAAAGTAAGAAACCGCATGATAATTGACGTAGCATGTCCCAGTGACAGCAGGACCAAAGAGAAAGAAGAGTTATTGAAGCATAACTAGTAAATAATTGTCACCTTAGTTTGTTGACTGTGGATAGCTGACACTTTCTATCATACCCAACAAAATAAGCTGAGAGTTTTCATCAAATAATAATAATGATAATAATAATCTTTTCTACTAAAGGTACAAGGCCTGAGATTTGGTGAGGGAAGGGGACTAGTCGATTCCACCAACTCCAGTGTTTGACAGGTACTTAATTTATCGACCCCGAAAGGGTGAAAGGCAAAGTCGACCTCAGCGGAATTTGAACTCAGAATTTAGCGACACAACAACGCGAGGACATGGAACAAATATAGTGTTATCGGACTCTCAGGAAAGGAAAGAAAGGAGGACAATTTAACCTTTCGAGCGGAGCTCTTCGTCAGAAACATAGAAAAAGGAAAGGTCCAAGGAAGGAGAGACGAAGAAAGAAAATCGCCAACGATACACACACGGTCACATATTGAACATATATATATATATATATTATATATAATATATATATATTATATATATATATATATATATATATATATATGCGTACATAATTTTGACTTCTTAAGAAATTATAAACTTTCCTGCAGACCAACTTGTTTGACTACCCTGAGGATGTTCCCATAATTCGACGAAAAAACTTCTTTTTTTCAGCAGCATGGAGCTCTAACACACTTTACTAATTGCGTGCATAACTACTTAAACCAGATTTCGAAGCATACGATGCTATAGATAATAGCATGTAAATATTGGGTTCAAACCCATTTTAGGATCGAAAAAGACGATGGCTGCTCGTGGAAATCGAACCTATATCTTCTGTAGACAAAGGCAGCCTTCGACTTTTTCATCACAATATTTACATAACATAAAAATATATATGTATATATATACAGGGTGTCCCAGAAGTCGCGCACCATCCTGTTTTTTTTTTAATTTACCTCTTTGATTTTAAAAACACTTGAAACTAATCATAACAAAAGCTCAAAATGAGTACCCTCTGCAATAAAACATGCTTCAATTCTCTTTATGAAACTGTCTTTCACACTCCCGAGGGTAGAAAGGGTGATCTTTTGGTACTCAGTTGTTATTGCATCCTTCAAATCATCAAGAGTGCGTGGACGATTCTGGTACACAACAGATTTTAGATATCCCCCAAAGGAAATAGTCAAGGGGAGAAAGATCTGGGGATTGGGGTGGTCACTCCCTGAAACCTCTCCGTCGTTTCTATTAGGAAAGGTCTGGTTTAAGTAGTTATGCACGCAATTAGCAAAGTGTGTTGGAGCTCCATCCTGTTGAAAAATGAAGTTTTTCGTCGAATTATGGGAACATCCTCAGGGTAGTCAAACAAGAAGGTCTGCAGGAGCTCTAAATAAGATTCATTGGTGACATTATTCTTAAAAAGTAAGGGCCAATGATTTCCTTCTCCCAGATTCAATCCCAGACCATGATCCACGGGTTGTTCTGATGGTGTCCCTCCTCATTCCAATGTGGATTGTTACCTGACCAATAGCACATATTGTGTCGGTTTACTTGGCCATTCAAATGGAAAATGGTTTCATAATTGAAGAATATTGAAGAATCTGTATGTGCGCGAACCCATTCACAGAATTCCAATCGTCTATCTTAGTCATTACCATGAGGAGCTTGCACAAGATGCACTTTGTACGGATGAAATTTGTGAGTCTTGAGAATACAATACACTGATGATTTGCTAATGTTTAGCTCCTGGCTTACTCTTCTGACTGGTTTCACAGGACTATTAACAACTTTCGCCAAAACAACAGTGGATGTTTCTTCATCATTCACACTCTTTGGTCACCCATATCTCTAACAGTAGGCCACTGAGCCAGTTTCTTGGAAACGTTTGGTCATACAGCAGACAGTAGTGTGGCTCAGTGGTTCTCACTCAGAGTGCTTGCTGTTGAATTGTTCAGTTACTGAGCGGTGTGTTGCCCCATCTCTTCCAACATGAAAACAATTTGAACTTCTTGTAATCTTATTTTATAAGCCATAATTCAATATGAAATATAGAAAAGATAGAAAATAAACTGAATGAAATAAAATAAATTAGAAAAAATATTGAATCAAATAGATTGCGTCAATTATTTTAAATGAAAACCAGAATGGTGCGCGACCTCTGGGACACCCTGTATATATATGTGTGTGTGTATGTATGTATGTATATATATATATATATATATATATATAGAGAGAGAGAGAGAGAGGGAGAGAGAGAAAGATAAAGAGAAAAGATAATAAACAGATTTGTTTTACAGGATTTAAGACTATATTAAAGCCTTGATAATAATGATATTACACAATTTTGAACAAAATAAGGTTTTGTTCTTTCAACATAATTGAAGTAAAGACCGGTTTCGCATTACTCATCAAACTGAGAGTTGAAAGAGATAAATCGCTAGTGGGGAAAATATTGCTAGGGAAGATAATTGTTCACTCATTTATTTTGCAGTAAAGGGGAGGTAAATCTGTAATTTTTATTTTTTCTTTATTTTTTTGTGTTTTCTGGTTTATTCTGGCTTACATCTTCCATTAGATTGGGTAAGTCTTTTATTTTTAATATGGGTTCATATTTAATCTCAGTTTATATTTTTGGATAAAAATAAAAAAGTTTTACTTGAGTTGAAGTCCAGAAGGCATGTTGATAGAATGGCAAAATTTCGGGTTGTGGTTGTAATCGTCCTGCACATTCGTCAATGTGTTGACTAGGTATATTTGGCGATATTGTGGGGAGGAAATTTGTTGTCCGTAATCTCTTTCGGATCGAATTCCTGTTGAGCCAATATAATTTCGATGGCAGCCCGAGTATCTGAGTAAATGAGGTTTTGGGAGGCGCAAGTGAAGTTAGATTTCATTTTGAATATTTGTCTTTGTCTGAAATGAAATTCCGATCCTTCCAACAGATTGGGACATGTTCCGCAATTATGGCGACCACACTTTAGGACTCTTGCGTTCGCTGGTCTAGAAAATAGTTTGGCATTAGTGAAAATTTTCTCCAGTGTCTTAGGCTATTTGCTGCTCTTAATGATTTTATGGCTACGTAGAATCTCCTTAAGTTTGGGCTCCCTATGGAGTATTGGAAGATTTTGGACGATGATATTGAATGCTTCTTTGTTTCTGGGATTGTATGTAGCGATATAAGGTAGTGCTTTGAGGGTAGATGTGCTCTTGTGTTTGGCTTTTGATAATCTTTAATTATTAATCAATTTCGCACGTTTAATTCCCTCATTTATGAGTTGGCTTGGGTAGTGCCTTCTGGAGTACATTTTTAAGCTCTTGCAATCTTAGTACTCTGGTATTTTTTTCGGATACTATGGTACAAATCCTACTTGCAAGGTTGAAGTGGGTATTTGTTTTGATATGTCTCAGGTGAAATGAGCTAAATAATAGATATTGCACAAAGGAGACAATTTTTTTCTTTTTATCTTTTGACAGTTTTTTTTTTTTCAGTTCAAATGATGAACATGCGCAGAAATATAAGTGCTGAAAGCATTTTATTCGGATTTGGATTTTTTTTTTTTAATCTTACAAAAAAATGCAAGTATTTGAATTTTTCAGAGAGTGGAACACTGAAATAATACTTTCGATACTGAATGCACTATAATTTCTTTAATTGCACACGCACAATTCAACCATACATCCACAGATATTGTATACTTTCATTGGAACCATAAACGTTTTGGGTCCTGCTTATTTACTTATCTTTTTTAGCTGTTTCATTAGAAATATACAATATATCTTTATTTTCTGACAACTTCAATAGATATTATTAGAAATATAATTCAGCAATATCCTACATAATAATGCGGTGTCAAATGTTCTCTTATATGTAAAATCTGCTCGTTTTTAAAATGTCTCGTCACATAAATTCGCCTAAATTGCTGCAGGCCAAGAACACTTAGCAGTCATGTGAGGAAGACGCTATCTATATATCTTAGAAAGATTTTGTTTGACCAATGTAATTCGATGTCGATATATGTGGGTGGCGTATAAAAATAGTATTTTATAAATGAACTTTTAAATTAAAAAGTCTAATGACGATTTAAAGTTTCGAAATACGAGGCGCTAATAATGTAAATAATGTAAATATAGGAATGCAAAAATATTATTTAAATAATGAAACAAGAGTCATTAAAATCGATAACAATATTTCCAATAGTGAAGCAGATATAGATAGATAGATAGATAGATAGATAGAGAGAGAGAGAGAGGGAGAGAGAGAGGGAAAGAGAAAGAGAGACTTTGAAAAGTCAAAATTGTCCAGAAATTAGTAATTTGTTTCGTTATATATTTCATAAAAATTAATTGTCACTTCAACATTTAAATTCAATTTAGCAAAATATATTCGTCGCTTTGAGACCGTGACCTGTTCACTGACAAAATTCCGTGCTGCATCTATATATATTGTCACTATATTAAAACTAAGCATATTTAGATGTGAAGATTGGTGTGTATTATTTATTCATACCATAACAGGTAAAATGTATATGCACATTGAAGATTAATGAATGATTTTAGAAAAACTCATAAAATCCTGATTCACTGTGTGTTTGATGTCAAGTGATACAAAGCAAACTTTATCCTCAAAAACAGTTGTAAGTTCATCTGTGTTACCTTTTAGCAGGTGTTGCGCTTTAGTACAAGTCAACTATTGAAATTAACTTGATAATATTCAATTACCAAGTGGGAGCGCTAAGCAGTAATAAGTATAAAGGCAATGTTATTACCTGTTAGAATATGTTAAAAACACCTTCAGAGTTGTAAAAAAAACCTTTCACTGTGTTTTATCGTGGAGAATATTTCTCGCTGTAGACAGATGGCGTAAACACACCCAAATTAGCTCGCCGCGCCACCGTCCTGTTTCTGTGACCAAAGAGGAGATAACCACTCTGAAATGCTTGCATCTCACGGTCTGGATAGGTAGCGCTGCAAGCTGATGGGAGTATATTTACACCATTTGTCTACGGCGAGAAATTTTCTTCATAACGAAACACAGTGAATGGCTTGGTAAGTCCGAACGTGCTTTTAGCATATTCGAACTGGTAATAACATTGCATTTAACAATATTCAGTTTAATTTCATTTGTAAAAGGTTTATTTTCTTGTTTATAATTTCTTTGGTTTGTTGGTTGATTAATTTCTTTACCCCATATCCTACTCCCATCGCAATCTCTTGACGAAACAGATAAGTCCACACATGTATGATGCAGAAAATTGTCTTGAATGTAATCCTCTGAGCTGTATCAGTTGGTGGAAATGTAAGTGAAACATTTCTGTTTACAGCCGCAGTTCATGATGCTCACCACTTTTCCTATACAAAACCTTAGATTGATCAACCCCAAAATTTAATTCCATGAACCAATATCCTAAAGATCAAAGTGATGTAGAATTAAAACAACGTGTCCATTTCTGTGTTTCAACAAATATGAAGAGAACAAGAGTGTCTATTATAGTTTCAAGCAGGATCGTAAGCTAGAGATTAAAGAATCGAAAAACAAATGAGAAAAAAGACAAAATGTGTGATCTAATAAAGTAACAAGAAAGGGAGGAGACAGGGGTAAATATCATGAGGAAGGGCATATAAGGGGTATAATTTGCTCTTCTTTTTTCAAAACACACGCACATACACTCACACACATATATACATATATATGTGAACAGATACACATACACTTATATACGTACATACTATGCATATACATGCATATATATACATATACATCATACACATACATACATGCATACATACATACACACACACGTATATATATATATATATATACATACATACATACATACTTATACGTAGAGATACGCATACACTTACATACGTACATACTATGCATATATATGTATTAATATATATAAATATATATATATACATATACATCATACACATACATACATACAAACATATATGCATGTGTGTGTGTGCGTGTGTGTACGTGTATGTATGCATGTATGTATGCATGTATGTATGCATGTATGTATGTATAATGGCTCCAAATATTTCTACCGTCAAAACTTTACTCGATCTACTTTAGATCAAATGATCAATTAGATCGATGCTGCTAGGGGGGGAGTTAATTATTTGGTCTCTATCCGATATTTATTATGTTTTTAACACTGCACATTCATAAGGTGTTATTTGAGAATAAATATTGCAGTAACTGGCTTATCGACTGAGTATATATATTACGAATGATACATAGATATCTATACATTTAGTTTTTTATTTAGTTGCTATAAATAACTCGATACAGATGTCTTTTGCATACAAATTTAAACATAGATTCGTGGTTCTCAGAGGGACTTTTCTATGTACGTTGGTATTCATGTATGTATGCATGTAACTTATGTGAGTATACCTCTGCGCTAGTACACTTCTACACAGATATACACTCTAAAAAATTTACACACACCAGTCTCCATGTGCGCATATCTAAATGCTGATACACTTTTATACTTGCGCATGCACAACAACCCTCCTACTTTCTTATTTCCTCCTATGGCTCCTAACCCCTGACCTTTTTTTCTCATCAGCTTTTCTATTTTCTCATGCCCTCTAAACTTTTCTCTAATTCACCTCTGGAAACATGGGTGTTTCGATCAACTTCTTTAAAGAGCCCTTATTCAGGGACATTTTGGGCGGAATGGGTTGCTCGACATGAAGAAAATTATAACTGGGCTCCGCCTGCAAGGTCATTCGCTGTTTATCTTGATATGAGATCAGCATGTCACGCACATATGGTTATGCTGCATGTGCCTGGTGTACTCTTATCAGACGGGTAAGCATGATGGGTATACTGGATTTCGTATATTTTACCCCAGTGTCACTTTGATGGCATGCACTGCTCTCTCAGTCAATAATAATAATAATAATAATAATGATAATAATAATAATCCTTTCTTCTATCGGCACAAGGCCTGAAATTTCAGAAGAGGGGACTAGTCGATTACATCGACTCTAGTGCTCGACTGGTACTTATTTCATCAAACCTGAAAAGATGAAAGGTAAAGTCGACCTCGACAGAATTTGAACTCACAGTGTAAAGAAGGACGAAATGCCGCTAAGCATGATACTCGGCGGTAATTGAGAAACTTCTAACAATTCTCCCAGCGGTAATTGAGAAACTTAGAAAAACCAGAAGACAACAGCATACCGAAATCACCATCCGAAAGCAGACACCAACAGAATATAACAACCCGTTTCAGAAGGAGGTTGTGGCCTACAGAGATAGAGAACCATTATAAAATAAAAACAGATGGATTATCAAAAACTTAGAAACAAAAAGTGAAAGATTACTACATGTAATAAAGCAACATGGCAAAAAGAAAACACTTTCTCTATACGCAAGGAAGCGACAAAATACAAAACAGAGACAAAGTACATTGATACACTGATCTCGGATGACAATGTAGCAGAAACGGTGAAAGAGAAAAAAATCAACACGGCAACAAAACTACAAAACACACTGAAAAAGAAATGGAATGAAAAGTCACCCCTTGGCCAATACCCTGCAAGGTTTGGCGGAGAAGCAGTGAGCCTAACTTAAAGCCAACAGTGGCTCAAAGAAAGGACTGATTCTCGCTGCACAAGACCAAGGCCTGGCCACAAACTACTATAAAAGCAAAATAATGAATCAGGCCCTAATACCAAATTCAGAATGTGCAACCAGCACAATGAGACAGTTTACCACATCAGTTCTGGTTCTCCAGTCCTTTTCAAATCTGAAGGCGCAGGCGTGGCTGTGTGGTAAGAGGCATGCTTCCCAACCACATGGTTCGAGGTTCAGCCTCATTGCGTGGCATCTTTGGTTGGCCTCGGGCCAACCAAAGCCTTTTGAGTGAATTTTTAGACGGAAACTTAAAGAAGCCTGTCGTATATATGTATATGTATATATTTGTATATTTGTGTCTGTGTTTGTGTCTGTTTGTCCCCACCATCATCGCTTGACAACCGATGTTGGTGTGTTTACGTCCCCGTAACTTAGTTGTTTGGTAAAAGACACCGATAGAATAAGCACAAAGCTTTGAAAGAATAAGTCCTGAGTTCGATTTTTTCGACTAAAAGGTGTACCACCATTGCCACAGTCAAAATGACTGAAACAACAGTACACACAGACAGAACCTTTAAAGCCAATAAACCGGATATTGTTGTGAGAGACCAAAGCAATAAAGTTCGTTTAATGATCGACATAAGCATTCCTTGTGATCATAATATCTCGGCAAAAGGATTTGCCGAACTCAGTAAAAATATATATAGACACGATTGAGTAAGTAATTGTATTCTCTGAACAATATGGCAACAGTACACCATAAAAACTAACAAGAAATGGTATAAAAATGTGTCAAACCCGGTACAGGAGACTCACCAGTCTACAGCCATCTGGGATATACCTGTTCAGACTGACAAAGAAATAAAAGCTAATTCTCTAACATAATAATCAAAGATTGGTAGTGGGGAGATGGACGCTGCATACTGATAGAAACTGTAGTCCCCTCTGGCCAAAATATTGCTCCCAAAATAGTGGAGAATTAGTCAAGGCACAAAGACCTCGAAAATAAAGTATTCAAAATATGGGGCATGAAGGTGAAAACAATACCACTATTGGAGCATTGGGTATGACAAAAAATATATATACGAACAAAAAAGTAGTAGCTATTCACGGAGCCTCAACACTGCACACTATTCAAAAAATGTGGCATGCTAGGAACATGCCACATCCTACGCGAAATACTATCAATTCATTAGAAAATTACTATTTGTAAATCTCACGACAGATATTCAGCAACAGTACTTTGGAGAAAAGATTGTTTGCCAACATAACATGGCAGTCCTGGTTTAGGACGAATGTTGCCGTAATTTAGCAAACAATCTTTACTCCAAAGTACTATTGCTGACTATCCCTCGTTGTGAGATTTACAAATAATATTTTTTTAATTTATAGATCACTTTGAAAACTATATATTTCGAACGAGAATTTGGAAGCGCCACCTCTATCCGAACAGAACAATTATTCTGTGCTGATGAAAGGAAATAACCCGGAAATCGCGATACACAGATATTGTTTTGAGCTGAGTGGGAGTGCTAGATTCCCTTGTTCGAAAATATAAGGATACAGATCGTGTTGTATAGCCAGCTGGAGACGATGTCTCCTGATGCTAAATTACAGCAACATACATCCTAAACCAGGACTGCCATGTTATGTTGGCAAACAATCTTTTATTCCACTATCAATTCAATGATATAACCCAGAGAAAACAATTTACAAACACAAGACGCACTCCAATACCTAACAAGAACAGAACTCGCAGTACACACACCACAACAAAACAAAACTAATACAGCAAAAGACTGAAATTAGACCCTGTAAGAAACAAACTGGCGCAATGCAATACCATGGATAGTTTGAACTCCCCCCAACAAAAAAGAAAATGCTGCACACACCCCAGAAACACTGAGGTGTAGGAGGTGATGCAGTACGAATTTGCCTGAAACCACCAAATGTTGAATAATAATAATAATAATAATAATAATAATAATAATAATAATATAATAATAATAATAATAATAATAATAATAAAAATATAAATAATAATGATGATGGGAGTGACAAATGAAAAGATCCATGGTGGAAAAGAAGAATACAAGCGGGGTTAGATACGCTCTCGAAGGACAG
>NW_021836016.1:15000-26869 GCF_006345805.1 Octopus sinensis
GAGGCACATCATAATTAACTGATCCGCTTGTATTTTCTTTTACCCAAAGACAAGAACTTTTCTGCAAACCCTCGTGTATATACATACATATGTATTTATATATATATATATATATATATGTATATATATATATATTATAATAATAATAATAATAATATTAGAGAGTATAAGTCCAAACTTACAGGGAAAAATTCAGTTTAGTATTAAATCAAATTTCACACTATAACTATATAATATATAGATTAGAGAAAAAACCACTAAGCAATTCAAACATAATTTCTAAAAAATCCCGTTATTACCATATCGGACCCGATTTCAGAGTTAGTTCATAAGAACCTTCCCTCCATCAGTGATAAATGCGACAAAGAAATAAGTGAAATACTTACTTATACCCATAGAAGAAGCGAACACTAAGTCATGAGCACTATTAAGTACCCCAAATAAATTCAAAATAGAAACTCTCTAGCACACCTCGAGACACGTGCGATTCGAACCGAAAAACTCTCGTAAAGTGAGAGAGTCCGGAAGTTTCTATTTTGCCTTTTCTTATAGATTATATATATATATACGACAGGCTTCTTCCAGTTTTCGTTTACCAAATCTCCTCACAATGCTTTGGTCGGCTGAGGCTATAGTAGAAGGTGCCACGTATAGGGTCTGAACCCGAAAGCATGTGGTTAGGAAGCGAGCTTCTTACTACACAGCCACGCATGCGCCCATAAAATTCTACATAAATATATATATAAAAGTTCACCAAAGAATTTAAATCAATGTCAGTATGAACGCTTTACGGTGAAGCTATGTATGAAGAAACACCTATTTGGCCGGCTACACTTGTATTACTATACTTTGGTCATCGTTGGGGAGATCTATAAAATAATTTCGATAAGCAAGGGAGCTGCTACACGCAATTGCTCGACATCGGGAAGTAGCAGTCACCCGCTTTTTAAACTGCACTCCAGTGCCATCTTCCAAGAAGGTCACAGGCTGGATCTACGAGAAAATTGCGAGCGTCTGAGTTCACAGCAATAAATCTAAAGGAATGTTCATGGAACGTCACATAAATTTAATTGCCGTAGAGAGCAGAAAGTATAACGTGTTCGGTTTACACGTTTCATAAAGAGATAAAGGAATTGTTTGCTTTACAGGAATTTCACTTTTTGTATTGTCAGTATAGCAAATAAGAATTTTATAGAACATTCACGAGCTGTAACCTACTAATTTATATTCAAAATCTTAGCTGTTGATGTTACAGATACAGTCTGTATTTTTACGCTTTTTTCTTATAATAAACACATGGCATTTCATATTAGATACTTGTGCAAAGGTCTATATGTTGCTTGTTAAATATCTACATTTTAAATAATCCTCCGAAATAGGAAATGAGGCAGAACTATTACTTCTTACCAGAAACCATTTACATGTGTTAATTGAAACATTTGCAATGAAAGCAGTGAGCTGGCAGAATTGTCAGCAAGCCGGGAAAAATGCTTAGAGGCATTTCGTCCGTCTTTACGTTCTGTGCTCAAATTCCGCTGGGGCCAAATTGCCTTTCATCCTTGCGGGGTCGATAAAATAAGTACCAGTTAAGCAGTGGCCTTGTGCTTTCGAAACGTGAAACCAATTTAACATTTGAAAGAAGGGTCGATAAAATAAGCATCAACTGAACTCTGGAGTCAATGTGACCGACTTAACCCCTCCTCCAAAATTGCTGGCCTTTTGCCAAAATTTGAAACCATTTTAACACTTGAAGTGACAAAACATACTTGGTTAAATCAGAAACGTAGTTCCACAGCATGCAGCGTGGATTGAATCTATAAAATAAGCACTACTTCAGTCATGGGGTCGATAGTACGATTAAGCCCCTCCACTTAATACTGCTGGTCTTGGGGCTAAATATCTTTTATATTTTACATGTTTCAGTCATTGGACTGCGGCCGTTTCTGGAACACTGCCTTGACAGGTTTAGTTGAACAAATCGGTCCAAGTATTTAATTTTAAGTTTCGTACTTATTCTACTTGTCCCTTTGCCGAACCGTTACGGGAGCGTAAACAAACGAGTACTGGTTAGCAATCGGCTGTGGGATATAACCACAACCACTCTCTCTTTCTCTCTCTGTTTGTCTGTCTGTCTGTCTGTCTCTGTCTCTGTCTCTCTCTCTCTCTCTCTCACACACACACTATGTGATGGGATTTCACATAGCTTCCGTCTACTAAATTTACTCGCAGGGTATGCGGTCCGCCAGGGGCTGTAGCAGAATACACTGGTCTCCAAAGTGCCGCTCTGTGGGACTGGACTCTAAATCATATGGTTGCGAAGCTTATGACTAATATTGAATTTTCATTCTTGATGTTATGAAATGTGTCATGTGGCCAGAAATTTTGAGTTGGAGATATTGACGATATATTGATGTCAAATTTTGGCGCAAGGCCAGCAAATTCAGGAGAGAGAGAGAGAGTGAAAGAGAGAGAGAGAGAAAGAGAAAGAGAAGGTCAATTACACTAACCTAGTGCTCAACTGGTACTCATTTTATGAACCCCCAAAGGTAAAGGTCGACCTCGGCGCAATTTGAACCCAGAGTGTAAAGACGGGCGAAACGCCGCTAAGCATTTTGCCCTGCGTAATCACGATTCTGCTTACGATTTCGTTACTTAACTGCTACTCAAATTTATTTATCGTGGCGGAAATGGGAGTGAAAGTCTCGTTAGATTTGAACTTATGATAAGCAGACGTAACTAATTTTGTTTTTATAATTTTGGCAGGAGGGCAGTAATTTTGAAAGGATGGGGAAAACGGATTACATCAATCCAAGTACTTCACTGGTGCTTATTCTATCGATCTATAAACGGTTAAAAGTTATAGTCAACCTTGGTGAGATTTGAACTCAGAACGTAAAGAAATACTGTAAAGCATTTTTCCGATTTTTCTACAATTGTACCAGCTCTTCGCCTTAGCCATAAGCTAAACTAAACAACTACTTTTACAAAACATGTTATCAGGTGCCCTGACGGTTTTAGTAATCCAGCGCCCGTGTTGAAGATAATGACGACGACGATAATGATAATAACGAGGATGAAAAAGTAGTTGGTGTTCTTGTTGCTGTAGTAGTAGTAGGGGTGTGATGGTGGTGATGGTAGTAGCAGGGGCAATATAAAATGAAAATAATATAGAATCCGTTATCTGATTTGATGGATTTGTGTGTTGAAAGAAACCGAATAGAAATTAAGAACCAGGATGTTATGTCACTGAAAGTGTTAATATGTTTGATTGCCAGACAGTTTAGACTGAACCTCTTTAATATTATAATTCATACACACACACACATATATATATGGACATACAAAGATACATATATATATGCATGTATATATGCCTATATGTATGTAAATTGAGAGAGGAGGAAAGGAAGAGAGAGAGCGCCTCTAACATGTCAGTATGATAGTTCTAATCTAAATGACATCATGGCGATTTATCTGATTAAAATTATACAAGTTTGCCGGCTGATCATAAATTTCTCTGCTAAATACTGTTTAATCTGCCACTGACATTCCATTGTCAATGCTAAGTAAGAACACGGTGCCAGTCTTGTACAGTTGGGAATCCGAACAATCTTTGGAATTTGGCCAAGATCCATTAATCAATTATAAAGAAGAATAAATACAGAAGTAAAATGTCTATTTGTTAGCTGGAGTAAAGTTAATTTAAATTCATTTTCTGGTCTAGGTGAGTATTAAAGCCTTGACGTGTCCATCGATAAGACAACATATGGTTTGGACTAAGGATAACAATCAATTTACACATACACATGTACGTACATAGGTTTATATGCACATATGAATACACACTTGCAGACATGCACACATATTTATACATGTATCTATATATCTCTATATGTACTTAAACATCTCTATATGTATTTAAACATCTCTTTCTCTATCACTTTGGTTTAGATTCTCATTTCTAGTAACTCATTTTCTTCTCTGCTATCAGCGTGTGTGCGTTCGCGTGTGCTTTCATTGCAAGGCAAATTTTCAAGATGAGGAAGGGGAAAAAATTTTTTAAGATGAGGAAGGGCAAAAAAATCTTTTTCCTTTCCTATATATATATATATATATATATATATATATATTATATATATAAACTTACTTGGAGGAAACGAAACGAAACGACGCGAGGGCGCTCAGTCATACAATAGTGTAATAAATAAAATATATGCATACATACATATATGTACGTACCTACATCTACATGTATATATACATGCATATATAAATATATATACGTGAGTACAGGACACCACAAATAGACATAGAACTCAACGAGAAACGAAAACGTAAAAACAAACATGGAAACGGACCTTTTTTTAACAACACAAGGAAAATTCCTTCATCAGCTGTCCCTAGTACGACTCCATGCGTGTTTCATATATATATATATATCATTTATGCATATTTCTATGTTGACATGTGTTTCTTCTTATCTCATTTTCCGTGTGCCAACAAATGTGGAAATATAAAAGTATGGTAGCGTGCGCGTTCGTACTCATACACACAGACACACAGACATACACATATAGTCAAATACAAATGTGAGCATACATATATGCACAATGCACATACATATGAAGGTACATATATATAATATTCTTAGAACAAATTATCTGACGTTATAGTTACAGGCAGTGAATTAGTGTCGAAATTCAAGAGCTCTGATTGGACATATGCATGCACGCACACTCGTACATAGACATAGAGAGGGAGAGAGAGAGAGAGAGAGAGAGAGAGGAGAGAGAGAGAGAGAGAGAGAGAGAGAGAGAGAGAGAGAGAGAGAGAGAGAGAGAGAGAGAGAGAGATTAGAATTAACTCCTACATATAAGTGTCAGAGAGATGTCCAGGTATATAGAAAAGATAACACAGCAAATGTGCGGTGTTATCCATACTCGGTTGTAACTAAGTAAAACATTTGCAAATAAGAAATAGGAAAGCTTTATCGCCATAAATATTGCTGGTTAGTTACTGACACAGAGATGCATAACCTTAAACATTAAACTGATCTGTTCTTTTGATAGACGATACACTGGGACAAATAGGTTGAAACTTCTCTCAGCATTCTTCTACTGTTCAGATGTATTAGTTTTAATGACATTGATGTAAACCAGTCCATGTGCGAAGTCGTTAATCAAGCTAAGATCAAAACTGATCTAGTAAGGTTCGCTACGATAACAGTCCTAGTCTGTCTTTATGTAGAAGTCAGTCTGATATGTTCTTAAGATAAACGACTGTTGGTGACGAGGCCAAACAGACAGACGTACATGCATGCAGACGTACATATAGACAGACAGACTAACAGAAAGATTAACTAAGTGGCTGACTGGTAGACACACAGATACAGACAAAATTTGCAAAGTCAACTTCCACTGTTCCTTGCTACACATTTATGCTGTTAGATTTTGTAGTAACATTTACAAGGCTATAGAAACACACATAGACACTCATACACACACACACACACACACACACACACACACACACACACCACACACACACAAATACACACACACACACATACACACGTACGCGCACGCACATATATATATATATATATATATATATATATATATACATATACAGACATGTATAGGTGTGCATGTATGTACATAGATCTGTGTAAGCATTTGTGTCTAGGTATGTATATATATATATGTGTGTGTGTGTGTATGCGTGTATGCGTTTGTGTTTGCATGTATATATGTGCGATTGTAATCCATTTCTGTGTATCAGTAACACCTAAATTACTACATGATGGCAGTAACAGTTTTGTTTGATATTACATTTACTCTTGTAATAGTTTACTTGGTTTACTTAGTGTAAGCTCTCAGGTGACTTTTACTACCGCGCTTCTAGCAACTAAGCGTCCCCTTCTGTACCACCAGTCTGACTAACCACCTTTCTGCTCCCTCAATGGGACATACGTCGGAGACGTCTTTGTGATCTACGGGATTTGTTATGGCAATGGATGTCTGTTTAGACACACACGTGGTGTGTGTGTATGTGTATGTGTGTGTGTGTGTATGTGAGTGAATGAATGGCTGAGTGTCTATATGTGTTTGTATATTGCTGGTAGCCTCCCTGCTCACTGCGTGTCTATACTGCTATGCAAATTCGATAGCAAGCCAAGTGTTGATGCTAGTGCTTATGGGTCTAACCATGATCCTAGTGTTTTGGCGACCAATATACAATGAAATAAGTCTTGACCTCAATCTCAAAACAGAAGCACATGCTAACTCATGCTTTGTCCGGGTTGATACAGCACACACTTGTGCCACACATGGGTCGTGGCTTTCACCACCTCTTATTTTTAGAGAATATGGCACCTTCTCCGTTTTTTAATAAATAGAGTCGTCTTCCTCATCGCCTTTTCCTGGATAAATTCGACGGGCGAGCGGGTACTGCCTTTTGTAATATACTCTTTCTCTCTTTCTCTTTTACTTGTTTCAGTCATTTGACTGCGGCCATGCCGGAGTACCGCCTTTAGTCGAATAAGCCGGGACTTATTCTTTGTAAGCCCAGTACTTATTCTATCGGTCTCTTTTGCCGAACCGCTAAGTGACGGGGACATAAACACACCAGCATCGGTTGTCAAGCAATGTTAGGGGGACAAACACAGACACACAACACACACACACACACACACACCACACACACACAAATACACACACACACACATACACACGTACGCGCACGCACATATATATATATATATATATATATATATATGTACATATACAGACATGTATAGGTGTGCATGTATGTACATAGATCTGTGTAAGCATTTGTGTCTAGGTATGTATATATATATATGTGTGTGTGTGTATGCGTGTATGCGTTTGTGTTTGCATGTATATATGTGCGATTGTAATCCATTTCTGTGTATCAGTAACACCTAAAATTACTACATGATGGCAGTAACAGTTTTGTTTGATATTACATTTACTCTTGTAATAGTTTACTTGGTTTACTTAGTGTAAGCTCTCAGGTGACTTTTACTACCGCGCTTCTAGCAACTAAGCGTCCCCTTCTGTACCACCAGTCTGACTAACCACCTTTCTGCTCCCTCAATGGGACATACGTCGGAGACGTCTTTGTGATCTACGGGATTTGTTATGGCAATGGATGTCTGTTTAGACACACACGTGGTGTGTGTGTATGTGTATGTGTGTGTGTGTATGTGAGTGAATGAATGGCTGAGTGTCTATATGTGTTTGTATATTGCTGGTAGCCTCCCTGCTCACTGCGTGTCTATACTGCTATGCAAATTCGATAGCAAGCCAAGTGTTGATGCTAGTGCTTATGGGTCTAACCATGATCCTAGTGTTTTGGCGACCAATATACAATGAAATAAGTCTTGACCTCAATCTCAAAACAGAAGCACATGCTAACTCATGCTTTGTCCGGGTTGATACAGCACACACTTGTGCCACACATGGGTCGTGGCTTTCACCACCTCTTATTTTTAGAGAATATGGCACCTTCTCCGTTTTTTAATAAATAGAGTCGTCTTCCTCATCGCCTTTTCCTGGATAAATTCGACGGGCGAGCGGGTACTGCCTTTTGTAATATACTCTTTCTCTCTTTCTCTTTTACTTGTTTCAGTCATTTGACTGCGGCCATGCCGGAGTACCGCCTTTAGTCGAATAAGCCGGGACTTATTCTTTGTAAGCCCAGTACTTATTCTATCGGTCTCTTTTGCCGAACCGCTAAGTGACGGGGACATAAACACACCAGCATCGGTTGTCAAGCAATGTTAGGGGGACAAACACAGACACACAACACACACACACATACATATATATATATACATATATACGACAGGCTTCTTTCAGTTTCCATCTACCAAATCCACTCACAAGGCTTTGGTCGGCCCGGAGCTATAGCAAAAGACACTTGCCCAAGATGCCACGCAGTGGGATTGAACCCGGAACCATGTGGTTGGTTAGCAAGCTACTTACCACACAGTCACTCCATACCTTGCTCACTCCTTTTACGACAGAAAATGAGCCGTAACTGTTAACCCACAATGAAAGGAAGTTGTTCTCATTGGGTATTTCTTTGTAAAAGTAAAGGTTATGACGTTATGAACGTATTCGTTTATACAATTTGCTTGATTTATAAATATTCCTTTGAAAATGATTTTGAGTTTTTTTCTTACATTACTCCAACAATCACTGTAGCGTGCTCATCTCCCTGATAGGCATGCAGGAAATTGGGTATTTTTCGAAAATGTCTAAACAGGTTAAAAGTTTTAAACCATACTTTTTTATTTACACAAGGTTAATGGTATTGAAGATCAAATGTTCTGAAGTGATTTTGTGCTAAAAAGAAAAGAAAAGAAAACCTTTTGGGGACAGTATCAGAAAGCATGAAGAGAAATATAAAGGAAATCAGAATAGAGTGCCCAGAAGAACTGTTCCAAAAGGTTTGTCTCCTTGGCACGGCCAGAATAATCAGGGAGGTATTAGCTAGTTGAAAAGCACAGATACCATGGGACCGTGGGCTGCAGACAACAATCCTGCTACGCATGCAAGTCCCGCTACCAAACAAGTCATGCGTTGTTTATTTTGATAGAAGGCCACTGTGTTGTGCATATATCGTTGTGATGCATGTGCCAGGCGTACCGTTATCAGAAAGGTAGTTATGATGTGTATATTGGGCTTTGTATGTTTGTACCTCAGTGTCACTTTGATGCCATACACTGCTCTCTCACTTAACAACAACAACAACAACAAAAAAACACTCCGGAAGGTGCTCGAAAAATAAGAGGCGTTACCTTAGTTCACTGGCAGTGAACAGCTGACACTGTAGTTCATCTCCAGCGTTAGAAGCTGTGCAAAGGCAATAATAATAATAATAATAATAATAATAATAATAATAATAATAATAATAATAATAATAATAATAATAATAATAATAATAATAATAATAATAATAATAATAATAATAATAATTATTATTATTATTATTATTATTATTGTCGCCATCACCACTACCATCACCACCACCACCACTAGCAACAACGACAACAGCAGCAATACAGTCTTCAGCCACCAGTGCAGCACCACCAGCAGCAACGACAGCAACAGCAGACACAAAACCGACGTCAACATCAGCCGGAAACCACAATCAGCAGTAACAGCACCAGCAGATGCAGTCCCACCAAGTGTAACACCAAGCAGGGGCCCTCAAGATATTCTCCTTCCGACTAGGATAACTCAGACCTTTAAAGCACTGAGATCGTGAAGGAAGAATAGCATGCTGTCCCCAGTAAAAGGCGAAGAAAGAAAACGGTAGAACCACTAAAAGAAATAAAAGGGGGAGGCGCAAAGAAGCTGAACTTCCCAACAGCACCAACACACAAACACAACCGCCAACAACAACCAACACCAATTCAACAGTACTATAGCCTCATCCACAAACAGCCAAGAACACAAATCCCAACACCAACGGATTCCCCAAACATTACAAACCTGACATCCATAAACACAAATAACATCGAACTCATGAACCATTTAAGAGATCACATAGACACCACAATAAAAGGTTTTGTTTTCCCGAAACACAACACACGATCACCGCATATACAAAATTTTAAAAAATCACAACGCACATACAGCACAATAAAATCAAATTACCCCGAAGCTGTTGGGCAGTTTCAAAATTTGCTCGTGGAAGTATCCATCCAAGAACAAAGAGTCAATTCCACCAAGAAACAACGATAAGTAGAACTCTCTTCCATTATTACTTTTTCAGCATAGCCGTACTTACAGTGGGTTGTTTGGACGCCCGTGGCCTCGGGTCGCCTTGGAAAGAAGGTCACCTAAACGACCTGAGCTCACATGGTGTAGATGTAGTAGCCATTAGCGAAACCAGACTTTCCTACCCGCAGGCCTTCATTAGATATTAATTAGTAGGAGATTGGAACGCTGTCTTAGATGGACGTTTGCCCTATATGGGGCTATCTGGTAGAGAGGAGGGTGCAAAAGTCTCACAAACCTGCTCAGACATTTTCAATTGTTTGACAGATACCGATTTGATTACTCGAATGTGCCAATGTGGACTTAGACAAACCGCATCGAGTATTCTAGATAGAGTTTTCTGTAGACCAACGGATAAGGATAGCATAGGTTGTCCACACTTTCACATGGGCGGCTACACAGACCACAAATTTGTGATCTTTATGGTCGACTTAGATAGGCTTCATAGACAGGGCCCCGGTTACTGGAAGCTAAACGCATAATGCCGAGCTTATGGAAACTGGATTAGAGTACTAGTTAAGTGGGTGTTGACAGGGGCAATCGTCAACAACAACTGGTGGTTTGCTCTTAAAAGAGCAATTAGAGTAGAATCTATCAGGTTTAGTAAGGCCTTAGTGATAGAAAGAAATAAAATGGAGGGAGACTTGGAAAGTTAGATGAGGTACACAGAAAAGACATCGCAACTGACGTTTTTGGCGGCGAGATTGGCCCTTGACCAATACTTCGACGCCAAACACGAAGGTTGTGTTGTCAGAGCTAAGGATCGTACCCTAAGCAGAGCAGGGGAACGAAAGCCGCTCGATTGGCCCGAGTGGCGGAGGCAAAATGTGGCAACAGAGCCACCATTCGGTCTTTGACGGACCAAAATGGGCGGTCTCACAGCATCTACCAGAGCAAACAAGACTGAACGCTCTGAGACGGAAAACGAAAATTACTACTACTACTACTACTACTACTACTACTACTACTACTACTACTACTACTACTAGTCATTTTTTTGATTTATGGTTTTCTTCGATTTTATAATAAGATGATTTTATACCGAAATTTATTCCTTGCATGCAACCGGTCATTGTAAAGACCGTTAGTTGAAAGGACCAATGAAACAAAACCATTTTAAAATGTGTATTTATTAAACTAATTGTATATGTTTGCTTATAACCTTATTTTTGTTCCATTCTAAGCAAAACTTTCGACGAACGGGGACGTGAAATTCTGAGTAACAGCTTTGTGATATTTTTGCTTCTTTTTAATAAAGTATATATATATAAACATATATATATATGTATGTATGTATGTCAGGTCACTTTCGAGTGCCACTGGTATCATGTAACCCTGTACAACCTGTTGCATGGTCGGGTCGTCGGCGACTAAATCGGCAACCCCACCAAGCTTGCTTGGTGAGGAGGGTGTTTATTGGACACCCTGCGGGATGAAAAACAAAACCCGTCAAAGGGCCGAGGAACTCTTAAGAGTCAACGGCCATCCAATAAATGTCTTAAGGATGTATCATGCGCGGGGACATAGAAATAATCGGACTGAATACCCGATCGCGCAGTTAAACCATTGGGAGTGAAGGACTCCTAGCCTTTGTTAGGGCATCCTTCTAGGAGAAGGTAACTCAGGTAACTGGGATAACTCCGATATAAAACCTGCGGCTCACTGGTTACCGATGATGTTGACTTGTTCTTCTTTTCGGATTATGGCTGCTGTTGCTTAGTGAGTGAGATTGACTCAGTGCACAACCTCTCCTCACTTTAAAAAAAATCTTCTTGCACAGGCATTGCACGATAACAACATTGATTAAGTTTCGTGCAATGGCTATACTCGATAACGAGGGGGCAGCCACCATGTATGTATAGAAGGATGTAGCTAGCTAGATAGATAGATATATACAGTCACATGGCCGAATATTAAATGAGGTATGAGTGAGGAGGCAGAATTTAGCTGTTGGATGGATAGATTATAAGACGGCCTTCGACAATGTCCCACATAGCTGAAGTCAATGAAAAAAATAAGCGGCATTTTGGTGGAAACAATGAGTGTGAGGAAGCAAA
>NW_021836017.1:5000-22500 GCF_006345805.1 Octopus sinensis
TGTGTGTGTGTGTGTGTATTTTTGTATGGTGTGTGGTTGTTTGATACGTGTGATGTGTGAAAGAGAAAGAGGGGGAGAGGGAGTGTGTGTGTGTATATGTCTGTGTGAATGTGTGTGTGTTTATATATGTATGTATGTGTGTAAGTGTCTATATGCATGTGTACATGTGTGTGTAAATGTCTGTGTGAATGTATGTGTGCATGCATTTATATATATATATGTATATAAGTATATGTGTGTGTATGTTTATATATGTATGTATGTGTGCATGTGTCTATATGCATGTGTGTGTTTGTGTGTGTGTGCATGCGTTTATATATATGTGTGTGTATGTGTATATGTGTCTATATGCATGTGTGTGTGTGTGTGTGTGTGTGTGTCGGAAGAAGCGACAGGATTATAAACAAATACAGCTGCTTATTTCTAAGATTAAAAGCTTAGTACGATGCCTACGTCAGTTGTTCTTGCTAATGTCGTGGCCACTGTGGTTGTTATTGTTGTTGTTGTGTCCCACTTTTTCCAAGCGAGCATTTGTTGGGGAAAAACCATTTGAGTCAACGTCTTTTACCGCCAGATCACTTTCCTAATGTCAGCTCCCCTCGTCGCCCCTTACAACAATGGAATTCCCCTTACATCTCTCAAAGCAAATTGGTAACAAACTGGCAGAGGAGTTCAAATACTGCCACGGTCAACACTGCATTTTTCACTTTTTTTTTTCTAGGGTGGGTTTCGGGGGGGGGGGGGTCAATAAATAAAGTCTAAATCCAGAATGGCAAATTGACAGAATTAGTAGAGCCTCATGGGGCTTTAGGTCTTTTTCGCTCAATAAACACTCACAACGCCCGGTCTGGGAATCGAAACCACGATCCTACGACCACAAGTCCGCTGCCCTAACCACTGGGCTATTGTGCCTCCACATATATATATATATATATACCTTATGGTATCTGTTCTTGCTTTTTTTTTCCATTTCAAATTCTTGGGTGGCTAATTTAATAAACCATTCTCTAGTTTAACTCCCACCATCTGGTCCTTGGATGCCTTTAGCAAAGTTTACTCTTTAGAAATCATTTTGATCAGGTTAGGGTTCTGCCCTTTCCCTTCTTTGACCAAGCTCCCAGTGCATACTGTAAAGTGGTTGGCATTAGGAAGGGCATCCAACTATAGAAACCATGCTAGAGCAGACCTCACTGGATACAATGCAGAACTTGGAGCCATCAGATCCTGTTAAATTGTCCAATCCATAACTGCATGAAAGATGGATGTTGAAAAGTGGATGATGATGATGATGATATATATATATATATATTATATATATGATAGATCGGTAGCCACTAACACATTTTTTTCTCTCCTTGTTTTTTCTGTGTCCCTTTCTGTAGAAGAGCATAGGCTCAAAACATAAAAGACTTTTTCTATTCCTGAGCGTTATACTAATACATCTGTTTGTTTTGTACACCACCTGTCTTTGTCTTTTGTTTTTTTTTGTAAACTCTCCCTATATATATATATATATATATATATATATATATATATATATATATATATATATATAGGCGTAGATGTGGCTGTGTGGTAAGTAGCTTGCTTACGAACCACATGGTTCCGGATTCAGTCCCACTGTGTGGCACCTTGGGCAAGTGTCTACTATTATAGCCTTGGCCCGAACAAAGCCTTGTGAGTGGATTTGGTAGACGGAAACTGAAAGAAGCCCGTTGTATATATGTTATATATATATATATATATATATATATATATATATATATATATATATATGTATGTTGTCCCCACCAACATCACTTGACAACTGATGCTGGTGTGTTTACGTCCCCGTAACTTAGCAGTTCAGCAAAAGAGACTGATAGAATAAGTACTAGGCTTACAAAGAATAAGTCCTGGGGTTGATTTCCTCGACTAAAGGCGGTGCTCCAGCATGGCCACAGTCAAATGACTGAAACAAGTAAATGAGTAAATATATATATATATTTATAGAATCATGTGTAGGTACATAGCAGAGTGGTAAGAAGTTTGCTTACAAACCACATGGTTACAGGTTCAGTCTCACTATGTGGCAAGTTGGGCAAATGCCTTTTACTATATCCTCGGGCTGACTGAAGCCTTAAGCATAGATTTGGTAGTTGAAAAATGAAAGAAACCTGTTGTGCATATATGTGTATATAAATACATAAAAACTCAACACCGTCGGTCACAAATGACCATGGGTGCACCTAATGGGTTCCTCTCTGGAGTACAAATCTGGGCAGAAAGTCTCTCACAGGTGAACGCACAATCTAGGGTTGTTTTTATAGAAGACCAGCAGTCGCCTATGTATACCAGCAAAAACTGTCCGATGAACGGCAATGGGAAACTCAGAGTAACAGGTTTTGTTGAATTTTCTGCTGCTTTAAATAATAATAATAATAATAATAATAATAATTATTATTGTTGTATTTAGGAATGGTCATTTTGCTAGTTTAGCCAATAAAAACACACTCACTATATATTTGGTGTTACTTTGCTTCAGTGTTATTTATTTTTTACATTAATCTTAATCTTATTTCGGCCAGAGTTCTTTCGTCACACTCCTGTGACCGCATCAGTGGTCCTCTGCTTTCTTCTTACTTATTTGTGTGTCTCTCCTTACTAACCATCAGCCATTTTGTATTTCTATTGTATGTCTTCATTTGCGCATGCTTATATCTCTATGTGCGTTTATGTTTATTTAATAATAATAATGAGTACTGGATTGATAAGTGCAGCTGAAATTCTTGAAGGAAGTGAAACCTTGCACAATCGATGCAATCTAATGAGAGAAAGAGCAAAAGATAAGGAAAAAGAAAGAAAAAGAAATCGGATAAAAATAGGGATTCTTACTGTAATTCTGTTCCTTTTGTCTTCGTTTTTTATTCTTGAGACAATGATAGATGAGAACACCAAGCAAGAAGATGAGAACAAGTCCAGCAGTGAGACTACCTGCGACGATTACAGGTAAGTCTTGGAGAGAGGTGTTGGCATTGGTGTGCGCCTGGGTGTCGCTCGGACTGCTACTGCTCTTCATGGTCACTTTATTCCCCTCCGTTGTGTGGCTGAGGGTACTCTTTGATGTGATACTAACGGTTATGGAAGATTTAGTGCTGCTGCTGCTGCTACCACTCCTGCTGCTAATGCTGCTTGACAAACTGTGGTGGCTTTCATTACTCAGAGCTGTTCCTGAAAGTAGATAATTAGAACTAGCATCGTTATCGTTGTCCTCACCTGGCACAGGGCCACCACCACCTCCGATGCCTCACCCCCCCATCTCGAATGATATTTGTCTCGCAAAGTCACTCGGTGACCCTGCCACGGCTGGTGCATTGGTCCACACCGTAGAGTGGTTGATGGCTGGAAATAGCATCCAGCTGTAAAAAAAAAAGGGGGGGGCCAAAATGGGCCCTTGCCAGAGCTGGTGCCACATAAAAAGCACTCAGTCCACTCTTTAAGGTAGCTGGTATTAGGATGGGCAACCAGCTGTAAAAAAAAAAAAAAACTCGCCAAAACAGACTGATAGATCAGGCTTAATAATAATAAATAATAATAAACTAGTCGCCATGATAGATCGTTAGCCACTACACACATTTTTTTCTCTCCTTGTTTTTTCTGTGTCCCTTTCTGTAGAAGAGCGTAGGCTCAAAATGTAAAAGACTTTTTCTGTTCCTGAGCATTATACTAATACATCTGTTTGTTTTGTACACCACCTGTCTTCGTCTTTTGTTGTTTTCATAAACTCTCACTCAATAATTATAGTAATGAAATTATTGTATACAGTGCTCAGGTGCACCACAACTTGTGCATATAAAGCATATGCAGTAACGTACAAATGTCTGGAAAGCGAACAATGTATGAGTCAGATACATGCTTGTGTGTGTATGGAGGGGAGAAAATCAGGTGTAGTGTTCGCTTCGCGAATCTCAGGAAGCATGGAAGTTTTGAAGGATGCAGTGCTCCGACAACTAACAACTGATGCTGGCAGTTTGTTCCATGCTTCAGCAACTCTTAGCGTGAAAAAATGTTTCCGAAAGTCATGGGAGCTGTGCTGTTTTCTGACTTTGTAAACATGTCCACGGGTGTTAGACAGGTGGAGTTTGAAAAGGTGCTCAGAGTTATTGTTAGTAAGATGGTTAATAATTTTATGGGTGTCTGCCAAGTCAGCTGCAGATGTCGGAGTTTCAATGTATCCATGCCCAGGGAAGTAAGGCGTTCAGAATATGGCAAATGCCAAATGGAGGGTATTCTCTTGGTTGTCAGATACATGCTTGTGTGTGTATGGAGGGGAGAAAATCAGGTGTAGTGTTGGCGAATCTCAGGAAGCATGGAAGTTTTGAAGGATGCAGTGCTCCAACAACTAACAACTGATGCCGGCAGTTTGTTCCATGCTTCAGCGTGTGTATGGAGGGGAGAAGATCAGGTGTAGTGTGGTGAATCTCAGGAAGCATGGAAGTTTTGAAGGATGCAGTGCTCCGACAACTAACACTGATGCCGGCAGTCTGTTCCATGCTTCAGCGTGTGTATGGAGGGGAGAAAATCAGGTGTAGTGTTGGCGAATCTCAGGAAGCATGGAAGTTTTGAAGGATGCAGTGCTCCGACAACTAACAACTGATGCCGGCAGTTTGTTCCATGCTTCAGCAACTCTCAGCGGGAAAAAATGTTTTTAGTCAACTAAAACCCTTCAAGGGTGTGCCCAAGTATGGCCACAGTCAAATGACTGAAACAAGCTGAAGATACATAAACATACATATATGTGTGTGTGAGATATCCACACACACACACACATATATTATACTAGCAGTGTCGCCCGGCGTTGCTCAGGTTTGTAAGGGAAATAACTATAAAGCATTTTTAGAGAGTTATAGCCAAAAAATAGCAAAAAAATGGAAAAAAAATTATGGTAAATTTTTTTTTTGAGAGTTAAAAAAGGTGGAGTTGCGTCCCCTGTGGTTTGTGTTTCTGATTCTCGACCCCATGTCGAATTTATCGATTTTTTTCAGAACTGGGGGAACTTTTCAAAATTTTCGCTGCGTTAGTTTTGAATTATGACATTGGGCTATGTGTGTGTCAAGTTTCATCAGAATCGGTTGAAAGCCGTGGTCAGGGTGAGGGTACAACCTGACAGACACACAGACACACACACAGACAAACTGCCGTTTATATAGAGAGAGATATATAGCACACATAAAGGGGAAAGGCCCCCTTTGACTATGAATGATTGTGGGATTGCACCTAGACAGTTCCCCTCTGAGGCACAAAATCAGAGCAAGGATATTTTATGGAAGACCAGCAATCACCCATGCATACCAACCTCCCCGCTCCACTGATTTTATCCAAGGGAAAGGCAAAGGGGCTGATACAGCTTGGCACCAGTGATGTCGCAACTCATTTTTACAGCTCAGTGAACTGGAGCAACGTGAAATAAAGTGTCTTGCTCAAGAACACAACACACAGCCTAGTCTGGGAATTGAACTCACAACCTCATGATTGTGAGCCTGATGCCCTAACCAGAGCCATGTGCCCATACCATAGCACACACACACACACACACACACACACACACACACATACAAAGTTTTCATCTCCTACATTTCAAGCAGAGATCAAGTGGCCACTTAAAGACACTCGCTAGCTTGTAGCAGTAGGTATTTTATAGCCCATGGTCAGACAGATCTATGATCCAATACATTCCAGGTGGGGCCGTGACATCTTTCTTCCCATATACAAAGAATATCAGAATGAATCATTATCCAAATACATCATTCTTGAAGAAATGGTAAAGTGTAATTTGATGGAGATTTGACAGCTTTTTCTAGAAAGGGAAAATGACCTCGTGGGTTTTGGGCTTAGTTTGAGGATGTGTCTCCCACTATTGCCCCAGACTGACCAATACTTTCTGAGTGAATTTAGTAACATTAAGTGTGTGGAGGCTTATCATATATATACATATATATATATATATATAGTTAATCCAAAACACAAAGAGAAAACACAACAACACGAGGACGTGGGACATGTATAGTGTTATTGGATGCTCAGGAAGGAAGGAAAGAAGGAGGGTCTTACGTTTCGAGCGGAGGTCTTCATCAGAAACATAGGAAAAGGAAAGATCCAGAGAAGGGAAGACGGAGGGAAAAAATCACCAACGGTACACACGCGGTCACACACATATATATATATACATATATATATATATATATATGAGTTCTTTTACAGGGCTTAGAAAAACTGAAGGACCACTGCAATATGTGTGTGAATCTGAGAGAGGAATATGTTGAATAAAATCATAATTACCTGATCCTTCTGTTTTCTTTTACCCAAAGCTAGAAACTTTTTAGCAACTCCTCATGTGTATGTGTATGTGTATACATACATACATACATACATACATACAAATACATACATACATACACACACACACACACTCACTCACACACTCACACACACACACACATACATACATACATACATACATACATACATACATACATACATACATACATACATACATTAAGGGTGCAAAAAGTTCCTGGTTTTAAGGGTATCGTGAAAGGCTTGGTTAGAGGCCAAACCTTCTGAGTTCTTTTACAGGGCTTAGAAAAAATGAAGGACCGTTGCAATAAGTGTGTGAATCTGAGAGGGGAATATGTTGAAGAAAACCATAATTAACTGATTCTCCTGTATTTTCTTTTAACCAAAGCCAGGAACTTTTCAGCACGTGCTCAGACAAAATTGCTGTTGTTATGATAATGATATCATCATCATCAGCATCGTGATAATTATCACAATCCTTACCATTTAGTAATTAATAGTGATTGTCTTCTGTTTAGCGTAGCCTGATTGCTCTGGCCTTTGTCGAAGCGATTGTTCCAAGTCATTACTCACCCATCGACCATTAGTGGTGCAACTTATTTGCATTCTTTCTTTCAGACAAATACTGGAAGAAAGAAAATAGCTTACTAACATGCATTCTTTCCACCGTTGGCCAATCCCAAAGTACTTAACAAACTGGTGGTGCCAGTTACCACATCAAATACTTCTATCATACTCATTGTTGTTGCTGTGGTTGCTGGTGGTGGTGGTGTTAAATTAGCCTTGACTCAACCCTGATTGAGCAGACCTATAGAACCAAAGCGGTTCTATAGCTCTGCCTAGTTAAGACACGTGGCTTAGTGGTTAGGGTGCTGGATTCACAATCACAAGATTGCAGTTTCGATTCCTGGACCAGGTGATCTGTTGTGTTCTTGAGCAAAGCACTTCAATTTATGTTGCTCAGTTCACTTGGCTGTAGAAATGAGAGTAGCCTGGAGGTGGGATGGCTTCTGCCAGGCTTCCACACCTTATGTACATGTGTGTGTCCCCTCGAGAAGACGTCATTTGATGATTTGTAAAGGATTATCATCACAGGGTTACCTGAAATGGTTTGCTCAAGAACAAATCATGCTGCCCATTTCATGAATTGAACCCACAGGTTCAAGATCACGAGTGTAGCACCCTCACCACTAGGTTAAGTGCTTTATGTAGTGTACATACATATACATATATTTATATACATACATACATGTGTATATACATATATATATATATATATAGAGAGAGAGAGAGAGCCCGGTACTTATTCTATCAGTCTCTCTTGCCGAACTGCTAAATTAGGGAGATGTAAACACACCAACATTGGTTGTCAAGCAATGAGGGGTGGGACAAATGCAGACACATATACACCCCCACCACACACATACATACATATGACGAGCTTCTTTCAGTTTCTGTCTACTAAATGTATGTGTGTGTTTTTATATATATATATATATATATATATATATAATCATTAGTGGAGGCACAATGGCCCAGTGGTTAGGGCAGTGGACTCGTGGTCGGAGGATCGTAGTTTCAATTTCCAGACCGGTTGTTGTGTGTGTTTATTGAGCGAAAACACCTAAAGCTCCATGAAGCTCCAGCAGGGGGTGGTGGCGACCCCTGTTGTACTCTTTCGCCACAACTTTCTCTCACTCTCTCTTCCTGTTTCTTGAGTAACGCTGCGATGGACTGGCGTCCCATCCAGCTGGGGGGAACACATACGCCACAGAAACCGGGAAACCGGGCCCATAAGCCTAGCTAGGCTTGAAAAGGGCGACGTTTATCATTATATATATAATCATTAAACTAATACAACATCTGCTAAGACTTTTCCCCTTCCGCTGTTGTCTGTTTTTCGTACTCATTTCCTTCTTAACAAATGCTTACAAGAAATGTCCTTCCTTACCTGTGTTTATGCTGAGGATTGTAGGGGTACCGAGTCCACTGGTGCCAGTCGAAGCAGCGATCGATACATTGTAGACTGAGTGTGGGGACAGGCTAGAAATAACAGCTGATAAATTGGATGTCATAAAATTTCCAGATCCTGATGTTGATGTTGATGCTGCGGTTGTGTTAGGAGATGACAGGGACTTTACGGAATCTGGAAAAACAAAAAAAGAAATAAAAACCATGAAAATATCATTATCATCATCGTCATCATTACCATCATCATCATCATCATCATCATCATCATCATCATCATCATCACCAGCTTCATTATCGTTGTCATCATTACCTATTTCTTTATTACCCACAAGGAGCTAAACATAGAGGGGACAAACAAGGACATCGACCCCAGTGCGTAACTGGTACTTATTTAATCGACCCCGAAAGGATGAAGGGCAAAGTCATCATTACCATCACCTCCACCATCACCACCACTACCAGCACCATCTTCAACCCCAGCACCACCACCACCACTCTCACCATCATCATAATCATCCAATGCTCATGTTCCTTGCTGGCATGGGTTGGACAGTTTGACAGGATTTGAAGGGTCTGATGTTTATATCATACTCCCATGTCTTATTTGGCTTGGTTTCTACTGTCAGATGCCCTTCCTAGCGCCAACCCCTTACAGCATGTCATCATCATCATCCATCATTTTAAATCCGGGTTTTGTCCCTGTTAACGGGGGTGGCCAGTTCTACATCAATGCCATAGCAACTGCCCTCACACCATCTCACCATCTTACCTGGTTTTGGGTGTCCTCCCTTTTCAAACCAACCCTCCCAACCTCCTGATCCACCAGTCCCTTCCACATCTTCCTTGATCTACCTCGCTTTCGCTGTCCATTTACCCCAAACTCTAGCATCCTCTTCAGAACATGTTCCTCATCCCTTCTTAACACATGTCTGTACCACAACACTCCATTCACCCTTGCCAGCTGCTCCACCGATTCCTCGAACCCCAGCATCCCCATCAAGTCCTCAGTCCTCCTCTTATCAAACAACCTAATGCCACACATTTCTCTCACTATTGCTCTCTCAGTCCTTCTCAAAATTTCCATCTCTCTCTCCCTCAAACACCATGTCTCACTCCCATACAGCATTGCAGCTCTCACACAACTCCTTTAGACCTTTCCTTTCATCTTCAATGAGAACCTTTTCCCATATGCATTGGGTGCTTTTTTTTCTTTCTATGGCACCAACATTAGTGGGGTCACGATTCTGCTTGCTACACACAGAAGAGACAAACAAGGACAGACAAACAGATTAAGTCGATTACATCAACCCCAGTGCATAACTGGTGCTTAATTTATCGACCCTGAAAGGATAAAAGGCAAAGTTGACCTCGGCGGAATTTGAACTCAGAATGTAATGGCAGACGAAATACCGTTAAGCATTTTGCCCGGCATGCTAACATTTCTGCCAGCTCGCCACCTTAATTCTGTTTCTGTCTACCAAGTCCTATCACAAAGATTTGTTTGGCTTGGGAATGGGGCTACGGTAGAAAATACTTCTCCAAGCGGCCATGCAATGGGACTGAACCAGGAACCATGTGGTTAGGAACCAACCATTTTAACCACACAACCATGCCTCTGCCTAACTATGCTTGTACCTTCTAGATATCAATAATAAAAATACACAATCCGAAACTTCTTAATCAATAGTCTGATATTGATCTCCTTGATTGTGTAAGGGTGACTGAAGATTTAATAAAAAGAAAAAAAAAGAAGAAAATATAACAACAACCTAATAAGAAATAAATAAATAAAAGTGATATCATAATCAAAGTTTTGTTGAGATAAATTCTCTGGAAATGCCAATCCGAATTATAATCTTCGAAATCTAAGGAAACATTTGAGGATTCTTTTTTCTTTGTTTTTTTTTGTGTGTGTGTTGTTGTTTTTGTTCTTTCCAAAGATTTTCTTTTTGATGTGGTTCCGAACAATATTTAAGGAACAACAAATAACACACACACACACACACACACACACACGCTTACATAGACAAATTGTTTACAGTAAAAAGATTTCACTTTCTGAAAAGAACTGATACTAATCAGTTTATTGATTTCAACACATTATTATTATTATTATTATCATTATCATTATTATTATTACTATTATTATTATTATTACTATTATTATTATTATTTTGAAAAGAAATAATTAATATTATTATTATTATTATTATTATTATTGTTGTTATTATTATTATTATTATTTTGAAAAGAAATCATTATTATTATTACTATTATTATTATTATTATTATTATTATTAATATTATTATTATTATCATTATTATTATTATTTTGAAAAGAAATCATTATTATTATTACTATTATTATTATTATTAATATTGTTATTATTATTATTATTATTATTATTATTATTATTAATATTGTTATTATCATTATTATTATCATTATAACTGTTGTTGTTGTTATTCTTATTGTCATAGTTGCTGTTGTTGTTATCTCCAGACTTGGTATTCCGCATCTCTGTTATTGTTGCTGGCGTTGTTGCTGTTGTTATTATTATTATTATTACAATCGTTGTTGTTATTTCAAAAACTTGATATTTCTGCTTCTCTGATCAATCGATTTCCAACAATTAGTATGAGGATAAAACCTTGAAGACTCTCTCGCACCACCACCATCTCCCGTCAGCACACTAACACCATTCACCATCACCATTATCATTATTATTATCATTATTATTATTATTATTATTATTCTATGTTAAAAATACATGTCTAATTGAGGTACATAAACACCCCACCCATTTGAAATAAGATGTCGCCTCCTTAGACATACAAATTTACACACAATCAGATATGTAAACAGAATTGCTGGCTTGGCAGGGTGGTACAGAAGCTTGTTTTACAACCATGTAGTTTTAGGTTCGGTTCCTGTGTGTGGCATCTTATACTATTTCCCCTCGCTTTTTGCGAAAACCAGCTCTGACCCCTTCTGTTGTACTTCATTCCTACCCCCACAGTATCTCCCTGCATTAGTTTTGTAAATAGGATGGTAACCTTATTAGTACTTATGAAGGCGTGTGGCTTAGTGGTTAGAGTATTCAGCTCATGATTGTAAGGTCGTGAGTTCGATTCCTGGTGACGTGTTGTGTCCTTGAGCAAGACATTTTATTTCATGTTGCTCCAGTCCCCTCAGCTAACAAAAATGAGTAGTAGTACCTGTATTTCAAAGGGCCAGCCTTGTCACACAGTGTGCCATGCTGAATATCCCTGAGAACTATGTTAAGGGTACACGTGTCTGTGGAGTGCTCAGCCACTTACACGTTAATTTCACAAGCAAGCTGTTCCGTTGATCGTATCAACTGGAACCCTTGTCGTCATAACCGATGGAGTGCTCCTATATATATATATTGATGTGGAGGCGCAATGGCCCAGTGGTTAGGGCAGTGGACTCGCAGTCGTAGGATAGTGGTTTCAATTTCCAAACCGGGCATTGTGAGTCTTTATTGAGTGAAAACAAGGCTCCGGCAGGGGATGGTGGAAATCCCTGCTGTACTCTTCCACCACAACTTTCTCCCACTCTTTCTTTCTGTTTCTGATGTACCTGTATTTCAAAGGGCCAGCCTTGTCACACTCTGTGTCACGCTGAATCTCCCTGAGAACTACGTTAAGGGTACACGTGTCTGTGGAGTACTCAGTCACTTGCACATTAATTTCACGAGCAAGCTGTTCCGTTGATCGTATCAGCTGGGACCCTCGTCGTCGAAACCGACGGAGTGCTCCTTTCATTAGTACTGGTGGCACTAAAAAGCAGAAGGATCCAGTACATGCTGTCAGAGGGTTTGCATTAGGGACCATGCCAAGCAGACAGACATGCAGTCCTTGGACCCATCAAATCCAGTGAGACTGACTAACCCATACCAGTATAGAACATAGATATTGATGATGATGATGATGATGATGGTGTGTGTGTGTGTGTGTGTGTGTGTGCATGCATGTCCATGTGTGTCCATGTCTATATCTGTTTGCTGCCAGTGCTTGACAATACTGGGGTTGCTTTATTTATGTCTCCATAACTTAACAGTTCACTCAGATAGACTGATAGAAAAAACACCAGACTGAAAAATTTAGAACTGGCTTTGATTTCATTAACTAAATCCTTCAAGATGGTGCTGCTGTAGCATGGTCACAGCACATGAGGCTGAAACAAGATATATATATATATATATATAAATATATACACACACATACACACACACACACACATATATATACATACACATGCATATATATATACATACGTATATATATATACATACATACATACACATACATATATATATATATATATACATATATACACACTAGCACTGACCCCTTCCCAGCACCCACATCATCATCCACATACCCACACATTACAGATGCACACACCTACACATGCACACATTCACACGTCAAAGTCACCAGCCCCTTATCAACACACACACACACTTACACACTCTCACCAACACACACACGCACATATACACACACACACGCACACAAGTACAAATATATATACATACAAATATATATATACATATATATGCACATAAAAATATTTATACACAAATATATACACACATATGCACATACAAATATATATCTATGCATACACACACACACACACACAGATATATACACATACAAAAAGATAAATATACATATACACACATGAAAATGTATATATACTCCCAGAACCATATACAAATATATATACACATACTCATTCACACATATACATATATACATCTGGGTGTATGTGTGCATGTGTCATTGTACCACTTGCTCCAGAGTTTATTAAATGCATTTCCCCTGGGGGTTGATAAAATATCATCTTAAAAGTTAATTCAATCAACTACAATACAGCACAGTTGCTTTCACAGTCTGGCCTTGCACCAAGAGCCAAGCAGGAAACCATAATCAATAGAGCCGATGGTTAGTATTGTACACAATATTAGGTTAGTGAAAGCAGCAGAGAATGTAAAGTGGTAGAAATAGATTGAAAGGCATGTTATAATGGTTAGTATTGTACGACGCCATCTAAGTGAAAACATGAGTTTTGTTAGCTTCAACATGGATTTGTAAAAGTGAATGAATACCTGTTGGTTTTGATAATGAGGATTTAGTGTACTTGATCAATAATATTACCTGGTCATTGAATTGGTTGGCTCTTTCTGTCATCAGTTGATGGTACTGCAGAGATAATAACTTGACCACCTATGTTGTGACTGAGCTATTTCCAGAAGATGGAGCCAAACTCCCTCCTTTCTTGGATATGTGATGAAGGAAAGACAAGTCAATACATTCAAAGCATCCATGGAGCTGCAGGTTATGAAAGGGCCTCAGATGCTGAGCCTTGCTGAAGAAATTACAAGGGACTGAGAATTGTGGCAATTTGCTGTCCTTAAGAAGACATGTCAAGCCAAGTAAAATCCCTGTAATCCACACATACAGGTTTGTCCTTCACAGGTGTCGGTGCCACATACAATGCACACCTATGTTAAGGCACCTGTGCCAGCGGCACATGAGGAGCACTCAGCATATTCTGTAAAGTGGTTGACATTAGTAAGGGCATCCAGCTGCGGAAACCATGCCACAACAGACAACTTGGCATTTGGACGGCTCCCTGGCTGGCCAACTCTTGTCAAACTGTCCAACCCATGCCAGCATGGAAAACGGACACTAAACGATGATGATGATGATGATGATGATCAGCCTAAGGCGGCGAGCTGGCAGAATCGTTAGCATGCAGGGTGAAATGCTTGGCAGTATTTTGTCTTCCGTTACATTCTGAGTTCAAATTCCGCCGAGGTCGACTATGCCTTTCATCCTTTCGGGGTCAATTAAATAAGTATCAGTTACGCACTGGGGTCGATATAATCGACTTAATCCATTTGTTTGTCCTTGTTTGTCTCCTCTGTGTTTAGCCCCTTGTGGGTAGTAAAGAAATAGGTATTTTGTCTGCCACTACATTCTGAGTTCAAATTCCGCCGAGGTCGACTTTGCCTTTCATCCATTCAGGGTTGATAAAATAAGTACCAGTTACGCACTGGGGTCGATGTAATCGACTTAATCCGTTTGTCTGTCCTTGTTTGTCCTCTCTGTGTTTAGCCCCTTGTGGGTAGTAAAGAAATAGGTATTTTGTCTGTCTTTACGTTCTGAGTTCAAATTCCGCTGAGGTCGACATTGCCTTTCATCCTTTCAGGGTTGATTAAATAAGTACCAGTTACACACTGGGGTCGATATAATCGACTTAATCCGTCTGTCTGTCCTTGTCTGTCCTCTCTGTGTTTAGCCCCTTGTGGGTAGTAAAGAAATAGATGATGATCAGCCTAATGGTCCCTCCTTCTGGAATTTCTGTAAGGGTTTGTTTCCTTAGTGGATGTTAAAAACTCTTGGCCTGTTTCTCAAACCTCAAATTTCAGTAAAGTTATGGAAAAATTGTCAGGAGGAAGTTGATTGTTCTTTGAAGATAACGATTTGCTTCCCGAAAGCCAGCATGATGCTCCACTCAGGAAGAAGTGGCTTTACACAACTTCGGCAGCATCACGACATGGTGTTGAAACAACTTCATCTAATTGCTTGACCCATTAGCATTTAAACCGGCCATATCCGGCCAAAAGTATTCTGCCTGTTTTATGTTCAAACTGGCCAGATCTGGTCTCTCACACCAACCCTACAATATCATTTAAAAAATTAACTGCTACCTCATCAAAATCTCATCGCTACAAGATAATACATGATTAGTTCAAAACAATTAGGATAAAAAAGGATTAATTTTGGCAGAATAATGCGAACACTAAAGGGTTAAACATGGCTGGGGTATATCTCGATTTTTGCAAAGGCCTTTGATAAGATTGATCGTGGAATTTGTAGGCCATTTTCACCATTGGTTGATGGTATTACAGAATCAGCAACTCAACCACCACTGCTGTGTCTGGGCTGCTTCCAGAAGTGTCATGGAGCATTGATGGAACCACAGGGGATGCTAGATAATGGTTAAGTATAACCACACATATGTGTCTTAGAGAGTCCTTATCCATGGATTTTTTGTTCTTTCTTTGCAGATACTAAAAATAATAGGCATGTCGCTCTAATCTTTATATATAAAGCTGAAGTTGTCTGTATGTGGCAGGTTTGGTAGCCTTCAACCAACACTATCTCCTCCGAGACCCTGCGGCACAAGTTGACCAAAATTGAGAGTATGATAGAAGAAGGCTTGCTCTTTCTTCCGTAGAAGAAAAAATTCAAATCGGACCATGTTAACATCAAAAATTATTTACATCAAAAAGGTGCTTTTTTTCTGTGAAAATCTCTATTTTTTACGATTTTTTGACTGCTGTGTCACCATTCTTCGGTGTATTTCAAAGAGAATAACAAGCTACATGATGCAAAATTTTTACTTTTCAAAAATCCCAATTCTAAAGGGTTGCAAAATTCCAATTCTAAAGGGTTAAAAAGAAAACAAACCCGAGCAACGCTGGGCTATACTGCTAGTTTCAAATATATGCAAAATCATGGAATGAATTGTCAAGAGGCAGCTGATCATATTCCAAGAAGATAATGGCTTGCTTCCACAGAGCTGCAGGGGTATGGCAGATATTGGTTAAGTATAAACATACATGTCTAGCTTAAGGTCCCTACCTAAGGATTTTCTGTACACTCTTAGCTATTTGTTGTTTGTTCCTTGTCGAGCCATGCCTGGCTCATAAGGGCCGGTTTCCCGGTTTCCATGGCATATAGGTTCCCCACCTGGATGGGACGCCGGTCCGTCACAGGTAAGCTGCAAGATGCAGGAGGAAAGAGTGAGAGAAAGTTGCGGCGAAAGAGTCATCAGAAGTTTCGCCATTACCTTCTGCCGGAGCTGCGTGGAGCTTAGGTGTTTCACTCATAAACACACATATCGCCCTGTCTGAGATTCGAACCCGCGATCCCACGACCACAAGTCCACTGCTCTAACCACTAGGCCATGTGCCTCCATAATCTAATAAAAAAGGTTCCATATGGTGGGATCGAACCCAAACCTACATGGTTGGGAAGCAATCTTCTTAACCACACAACCACACCTGTGCCTTGTAATTACGACAGTCCATAGGTGTGAATGTTTTCTAAAAGTCAGAGTCCACCACAGGAACATGAAAGACCTTGGCTACTGATAAACTATTTTTATATCAACACGAGAAGGCAAAGGTAAAAACAAGAGATTGGAAAAAACACGGTAACCCCTTCCTCCACCGATAGCATGAAGAAATAATAGGAGGGATAATCTATCATAATTTAGTCATAGATAAGATTAATTGATATCACAGGATAATTATGGTCATCGTCATACAGGTAGAGGCTCTTCTTTCAAGTTTTCAGTGGAAACATGTCTGGCCAATGGCAAACATTACATTTCCTGGGAACGGATGAGGGTTGGAGATAGAATTAATATCCTGACAGAGAAAATCTGTCTCAAGAAATTCCGTTTGATCAATGCAAGAATGGATAAGTGGAATTAAATGATAATACTAATGATGATGGTGATGATGATAAAAATAATAATAATAGTGGTAATAGTAGTAGTAATAATAATCATAATAATCTTTTCTACTATAGGCATAAAGCCTGAAATTTGGGAGAGCAGGGTAGTCAATTACATTGACCCCAGTGCGCAACTGGTACTTAATTTATCGACGCTGAAAGGATGCAAGAATATAATAATAATAATAATGATGATGATGATGATGATGATGATGATGATGATGATGATGATGATGATGATAATAATAATAATAATAATGATACCCTTTTACTTGTTTCAGTGATTTCACTGTGGCCATGCTGGAGCACCACCTTTACTCAAGCAAATCGACCCCAGGACTTATTCTTTGTAAGCCTAGTACTTATTCTATCAGTCTCTTTTGCTGAACTGCTAAGTTACAGGGACGTTAACCCCCAGCATTGGTTGTCAAGTGGTATTGGGGACGGGGCAAACACAGACACACAAACATACACACACACACACAAACATATATATATATATATATATATACATATCTGCCAGATCAGACTGGGCCTGGTGCAGCCTTCTGGCTTCCCAGACCCCAGTTGAACCGTCCAACCCATGCTAGCATGGAAAACGGACGTTAAACGATGATGATGATATATA
>NW_021836018.1:0-5000 GCF_006345805.1 Octopus sinensis
AACGCGCGTGTAGACACACACACACGCACATATATATACATACAAACATCTGTATGTTAGGAGCTCAAAATGGAAACGTTGCGAATTGTGAAGCACTAAAGATCGACTAATCAGCTGGATAAATAATTAGCCAGCTAATTAACAATAAAGAAGTGATACTGAATCAGTGTGTGTGTTGTTATTATTTTACAACTGGCCTTGCTATCTTTAACCTCATGCTGAGACATATAATTATTTCTTTATTGCCCACAGGGGGCTAATCATAAAGGGGACAAACAAAGGAATTAAGTCGATTACATCGACCCTCAGTGCGTAACTGGTACTTATTTAATCGACCCCAAAAAGATGAACGGCAAAGTCGACCTCGGCGGAATTTGAACTCAGAATGTAACGGCAGACGAAATACCTATTTCTTTACTACCCACAAGGGGCTAAACACAGAGAGGACAAACAAGGACAGACAAAGGGATTAAGTCGATTATATCGACCCCAGTGCGTAACTGGTACTTGTTTAATCGACCCCGAAAGGATGAAAGGCAAAAGTCGGCCTCGGCGGAATTTGAACTCAGAACGTAACGGCAGACGAAATACTGCTAAGCATTTCGCCCAGCCTGCTAACGATTCTGCCAGCCCACCACGCTCATTCACATATAAAGAAAAGAGAAACAACAGACAAGATGACTCTTGGACTATTATATAATTTCAGAAATATATGGAGCGTCATTTATCCTTGATTTTAATACTTCACGTGTAAAGACATTAGAACTCAACGGAAGTGAACAACGATCATTATCTACTCTTCAGTACCTGATATCTGAACATAATCTTATACATAAAGCTATGTATAAGATATACACAGGCACACATATGAAATACACACACACACACACACACACACCACACATACATATATATATATACTTATATATATATATACTTTTATTCTTTCACTTGTTTCAATCATTTGACTGCGACCATGCTGGAGAACCGCCTTCAGTCGAACAAATCGACCACGGGACTTATTCTTTGTAAGCATAGTACTTATTCCATCGATCTCTTTGCAGAATCGCTAAGTTACGGGCACGTAAACACACCAACATCGGTAGTCAAGCGATGGTGGTGGGACAAACACAAACACACACACAAATATAAACATTTATATATATACTTTGATACTTTGATAGGTTTCGGCCATTATTGGCCCAGGCCATATATATATATATATATATATATATACACACACACACACATATAGTGGAACTGAACCCGGAACCATGAGGCTGGGAAGCAAGCTTACCACACAGTCACTCCTACGCCTAATATGTACATTATATGATATATAATACACTAACACACACGCCCGCCCACACTAACACACAAAATACGACAAAAGTGCATTTTAAGGCTACAAACAGCTTCACATGTTATGACAATTGTACGGTTCACAAATTTCGTGCATTAAAGTTATAAGTACTTTAAAGTTAGTCCTGTGAAATCGGTGAATAGAAGCTATGATGTTAGTGACCATAGAAGTATCTTAAAGTTTCTTGTTAACGTATACGTATAATTCACATTATCTATCTATCTATCTATCTATCTATCTATCTATCTATCTATCTATCAATCAATCTATCTATCTATCTATCTATCTATCTATCTATCTATCTATCTATTTGTCTGTCTGTCTGTTTGTCTATCTATCTATCTATCTATCTATATGTCTGTCTGTCTGTCTGTTTGTCTATCTATCTATATGTCTGTCTGTCTGTCTATCTATCTATCTATCTATCTATCTATCTATCTATCTATCTATCTGTCTGTCTGTCTGTCTGTCTGTCTGTCTATCTATCTATCTATCTATCTATCTATCTATCTATCTATCTATCTCTTTTATCTTTTACATGTTTCAGTCATTAAACAGCGGCCATGCTGGGGCACCACCTTGAAGAATTTTTAGTCGAATGAATCGACCCCAGCACTTGTTTTTTTTTTTTTGTGTGTTTAAACCTGGTACGTATTTTATCGGTCTGTCTTGCAGAACCGCTAAGTTACGGAGACGTAAGCACACCAAAGCTGGTTCTCAGGCGGTGGTGGGGACAAATACAGACTCAAAGACATACACACACACACATGATGAACTTCTTTCTGTTTCCGTCTACCAAATCCACTAACAACGCACTTGCCCAAAGTGCCATGTACTGGAACTGAACCCGGACCATGTGGTTAGGAAGGAAATTTCTTCGCCCTCCCCCCCACACAGCTACGCCTGCACCACACTCTCTCTGGCTCTGCGGTAAAAAAGGTTGCTTTCCAACCACGTGTTTCCAGGTTCAGTCCCACTGCGTGAAACCTTGGGCAAGTGTCTTCTACTATAGCTTTGAGCCGACTAAAGCATTATGAGTGGTTTTGGTAGACGGAAACTGAAAGAAGCCCGTCGTATTATATATATATATAGTGTGTGTGTGTGTGTGTGCGTGTGTATGTGTGTGTGTGCGTGTGTGTATGTGTGCGTCTGTTTTTGTCCTTTCACCATCGCTTGACAACCGATGTTAGTGTGTTTACGTCCCCGTAACCTAGCAGTTCGACAAAAGAGGCCAATAAAGTACTCGGCTTACAAAGAATAAGTATTGATCAGTTCGGGCTGATAGAAGAGCATACACAGCTCAAGGTGCCGTGCAGTATGACTGAACTCGGAGCCATGTGGGTGTAATGAGCAAGCTTCTAAACCACACGGCCATGTCTGCACTGTGGTGTGTGTGTACTTGTATCTTTCATGAAATATTCTATTGCTCGCCGATTTTCTTCATTTCTGAAAATCCGTCAATCCGTCACCATCTTCACCGCCGCCGCCACCACCACCACCACCACCACCACCACCACAACTACTCAACCACTACTTCACCAACATAACAACAGCAGCAAACTGTTGCTGCTACTACTACTACTAACTACCACTGCTGCTACTGCTGCTGCTACTACTGTAACTACTACTACTACTACTACAACAACAACAACTACTGCTGCTGCTGCTGCTGCTGCTACTACTACTACTACTACTACTACTACTACTACCACCACCACTACTACTACTAGAGTTCTTTTGCTCATTCCGCGAATAATTATTTCTGCTTTTGGCGGCTGGCCAGACATTTGTAAGGTATGAATAAAGATTATACATACATATATATATATACACACACACACGCACACACATATATATGTACACACACACACATATATATATACATAGTCACACATACCACACATACACATATATGCGTGTGTGTATGTGTGTGCGTGCGTATAATCACGATATATATATATAATTATATATATATATATATATATATATACACGTACTTGGCCCCTGGAGAGGTGAAAAAGGAGATTAATCTTGATGGGATCTGAACTTAGTGGTACGTAAATTAAAGTAATGAGAGACTGAAGACTAGAGGGAGAATGTTATAATGGTACTCAAAAGTTTACTACAATTTTTGAGTTTCTTGCTTTGGGCCCTCAATTCCTAGTCGGGGTCATTGGTGGAGTGCTGTCACGATGTGCGACAGTGTTTTGCTCATCTGCATTGGCACAAAACCAGAAATTTAGGGCAAAATGGAACAGTTGATTAAACGGACTCCAGTATATAACTGGTACTTTATTTCATGGACGTCGGAAGAATAAAAACACGTTTTTGACGGCGTTAGGGTTTGAACTCGAAACGTAAAGTTCCGTGACGAAATACAGCGGCGCATTTTCATTTTCGAACAATTTTGCTGTAGGAACAATGTTTTTCGTCCTTTGCCTTTCAAATTTCCGTCGTTTCACTCATTGGACTGCGGCCATGCTGGGGCATCACCTTGAAGGAGTTTAGTCGAAAAAGACCGACCTCGGTACTTATTTTATCATTCACTTTTGCTGAACCGCTCGGGTTCGGAGACAGAGAAACCAGCACAGGTCATCAAGAGGTGGTGATGGTGGTGATGCGGACAAGTGCAAACACAAAGTTACTCACACACACACACACACACATACACACATGTTTATATATATATATATATATATACGTGGGAGGGCTGGAAAGTTCCTGGCTACGGGTAAATGAAAATACAGGTGGATCAGTTAATTATGGCTTTATTCAACATATTTTCCTCTCAGAGTCATACACTTATTGCAGCAGTCCTTCAGGTTTTGTAAGCCCCGTAGAAGAAATCGGAAGTTTCAGCCTCCAACCAGGCCTTTCGCGACACCCTTAAAGTCAGAAACTTTTCAGCCCCTCTTATGTGTGTGTATATACATACATACGTAATACACACACACACCACATAAATAGATAGATATAGACATACAGCGTGTTTCCACACAGTTTTTTTATTTCTTTATTGCCCACAAGGGCCAAAACATAGAGAGGACAAACAAGGACAAACAAAGGTATTAAGTCGATTATATCGACCCCAGTGCGTAACTGGTACTAAATTTATCGACCCCGAAAGGACGAAAGGCAAAGTCGACGTCGGCGGAATTTGAACTCAGAACGTACCGGTAGACGAAATACCGCTAAGCATTTCGCCCGGCGCGCTAACGTTTCTGCCAGCTCGCCGCCTTTTCCACACAGTTTCTGTCCACGAAAAGCATTCACAAAGCATTGGTCGGCCCAAGGTTATAAAAGACATTTTCCCAAGGTACTGTGCAGTGGGACTGAACCCGATACCATGTGGTTGTAAAACGAGCTTCTATCTATGATATACCGATTGGGCACTAATCTGGGCACAAAACTAAAGTTGTTATAAATTTTTGGTGAACCCCACCCCTGACCCCGAAAGGGTGAATCGCAAAATATACAACGTCGGGATTTGAACTCAGAATGTAAGATAACACGAAACGTTTCCAGATCAGAGATTAAACAAATATTTAGGTGACTTATATACACCGTGAAGAAAAACAGCTCAAGATACGTTCTGGGTGAGAGGTGTGTCTACATGGAAATGTATGTATATTCGATA
>NW_021836018.1:10000-12500 GCF_006345805.1 Octopus sinensis
ATTGACGTTGCTGCTGTTGCTGGTCTTGCTGATGATGGTACTGGTGCTGTTGTTGTCATAGCTGCAGCTGCAATTGCTGCTGCTACTGTTACTGCTATCCATGCTGTTGTTATTGGGGCTACTGTGCCAACAGCAATGGAGCGGGATCTTATACCCTGTATTGTATTGAGGAGAGAGGGCTCCTAAGTGCTCTTTAGCACTATACAAATGCACCTTGACCTGCTGCCCTCTACCGCAACGTCCTAATCCACTATACTGGAGCAAGTGGGTAATGTCAGGGATCTTTACTACAACCCTGCTTTGATTTATAAAAGGATTTTTGCTTTGGTTCTCTATTGTAGATCCAGAGAAAAATTCTTTCTTGGTTCGTTTTAGTCAAGAAATGTATCACTGCCCTCTAGGACAACTCAAGCGAAGATCCACCAGATGTGGAACCCTTACGCCCTTCTTTCTAAATATATTGGGTGACTGCGAGTTCCCTATCGTGATGGGAATAGTGGAGTGCCGCAATGTGGAGTCTTTGCATTTCAAAAAGACCTGCACACTGTCGAACTGCTTTGCTCTGGGTACATATTCTATATCTGCCCATATTTTCTCGATAGTGATTTCCACCTCAGTGCGCGGTGCTGCCTCTAGGTGCCGGATTTTTGTCGACGTAGCGACACAGCACTGTTTTCTGGACAGTAAGTAGGGGTCCTTATTTAACGAAATACTCGAAAGAAAAAAGCAATGTATTTTTTCCAAGAACTAATCTTTTAGGGGCTAAAGCGAAACACATCTAGCATATGATGATGATTATAATAATAATAATAATAATAATAATAATAATAATAATAATGGATGCCCTGATGCAGTACCAGGCAGTGGCTCTCATGGCTTCTGATCTTAACTGATTGGAAGTGTTATCATGTACATTGTTTTGTCTTGGTATAAAAGATGGGCTACAGCAAATATTCTGCTCAATACCACAGATTTGCTTGTCAGTTGTTTGACCTTAACCAGTTGAGCATGTCCCTTAGTGGCTGACGATATGTGCATCTCTGATCACGAGCAGAAGTAGTGGGGGAGCATCATAGCCATGTGTTGAGAAGGATTCTTTGGGGTTTGAATAATTCACCTCTGGAAACATGGGTGTTTCGTTCAACGTCCTTAAACAACCCTAATTCAGGGACCTTTTGAGCGGGATGGGTTACTCGATCTGAAGAAAATTCTAACTGGGCTCCACCTGCAAGGTCATGTGCTGTTTATCTTGATATGAGATCACCATGTCGCGCACACATGGTTGTGATGCATGTGCCTGGTGTACCCTTATCAGACGGGTAGTCATGATGGGTATACTGGGCTTCGTATATTTTACCCCAGTGTCACTTTGATGGCATGCTCTGCTCGCTCACTCAATAATAATGATAATAATAATAATAATAATAATAATAATAATAATAATAATAATAATAATAATAATAATAATAATGATGATGATGACGATGATGATGATGATGATGATAACGCTTTCAAATTTAGACAGAAATTTGTGAGGAAGAAATTAGTCGATAGTATCGACCCAGTATTTTACTGGTATTTTATTTTATCGTTCCCGGAAAGTTAAAATGCGAAGATGACCTCGGCGAGATTTAAATTCTAAAAAATTAAGGCGTAATAAGTAAATTTACATTCCGAGTTCAAATCCCGCCGTGGTTGGGAGTTGTTTATGTCCTCGGGAAATACATGAACGCCACATCATAACATTTAGCTTCATTTTGCTTTCTAATTGTTTTTTTTTTTTTTAATTTAGAGCTTTGTTTGACTGAAATAAATTACTGTTGTTGTTGCTGCTAAGATTTTGGTTGCAGTTATTGTTGTTGTTACTACTACTGTTGTTATCGTCATTGTTGTTGCCGTTGTAGCTATTGTTTCTTGCTGCTCTTCTTCTTCTTCTTCTTCTTCTTCTTCCAATCAGGACTCACGCCATTAGCCACAAAGTATAGTCTCTAATTCGAGCCTACTCTAAGCTACTAAGAATGCGTGTGGCAACTTGAAGATCCATCCACCACACGCGATAGACTGGCGGTTGCATGGGCGCGAAAATTACGTTGTTATCCTCATTCCGTAAACGGTGGCTTTTAACGGGTGGAGAGCTGAACCATCCTGGGGTACAGAGGATTCACAATCTAGACTAGTGTCTGAAAGATTACCACACCATAGTGGGTTACACCATGGTTCCTCTGCTTTGTGGCAGAAGTAGGAAGAAAGAGTGAGAGAAAGTTGTGGTGAAAGAGTAGAGCGGGGTTCAGCTCCCCCCCCCGCCGGAGCATCGTGGAGCTTAGGTGTTTTTGCTCAATAAACATTTACAATGCCCGGTCTGGGAATCGAAACCGCGTTCTTACGACCTCCAGTCTGCTGCTCTAATCACTGGGCTATTTCGCCTCCACTGTAGCTGTTGTTGTTACTGATGTAGTTGTTGTTGCTGTTGTAGTTACTGTTGTTGCTGTTACTGTTGTTT
>NW_021836018.1:17500-20000 GCF_006345805.1 Octopus sinensis
CAATATTTACCACCAATTCATTTGTGGTTGTTAAATACTTCATTCAGATGCATTCCAGGTGTTCATTTTTTTGTTACATCTGGGTTAATTCTTGAGTTGCTATGGTATCTTACAAATACTCGGGCGCTGCATTTGTTGGTTTCAAAACTCTCGTATGCCATAATCCCTTTACCGCCTACACTCTCCTTAAAATTCTTCTACATCTCTCTCTTGCTGTTGGCACTGCATTGATTTCTATTTTGTTTTTACCTGGTTCTTGATAAAATCGTTTTCGATTGGAGTCGAAGAGCTTTTTTTTTTTTCGTTCAAAGAATCGTTGCTGTTTTTCATGACGACCGATTCTCTACGAGTTAGCAAGGATATCTTGTTTCAGGTGTTATTTCATTTCAACTACTTCCTCTTTTTGTTATGTTTATATTTCTCTTGTATTTGTCTTCCTATTTTTTTTTTTAATGAAGGCATATTGATTTAATCAAGGATTACGAGAACTTTTCTCTTATTTTCTCTTCCTGGGGCATTTCCATTTCGCAGCCTTTCTTTTTTTTTTACCACAAATTTAGTAAAATTTTATAATCTGTAGTGTATGTTTCACTGCTTAAAGTTGGTTAAAGTATTCGGTCCTGATTGTATTAATTTTTTATGTATTTATGAATTAAGTACTTGTTTCCTCGTTGATGTGGTTTTTCGGTAACAAAGTTTCTTAATTAGATTCTTCAGTTATATTTATTTCCCCCCAAGAAAGTGGAACAGAATACCTGTACTTTCTAGTGAGCATTTTTCACAAGATGTCGTCGGTGTACAGTAAATTTATTATTTCCCGGATACCATATGACTGTATCTAAATGTGCGACTCTGCAAACAAGTTATTTTACTCTTTTACTTGTTTCAGTCATTTGACTGCGGCCATGCTGGAGCACCGCCTTTAGCCGAGCAAATCGACCCCGGGACTTATTCTTTGTAAGCCCAGTACTTATTCCATCGGTCTCTTTTGCCGAACCGCTAAGTTACGGGGACGTAAACACACCAGCATTGGTTGTCAAGCAATGCTAGAGGGACAAACACAGACACACAACATACACACACACACGTATAATTATATATATATATATATATATATATATATATATATATATATATAATATATATATATATATATATATATTATATATATATATATATATATATAGATATATATATATATATAATATATATATATATACGACAGGCTTCTTTCAGTTTCCGTCTACCAAATCCACTCACAAGGCTTTGGTCGGCCCGAGGCTATAGCAGAAGACACTTGCCCGAGATGCAACGCAGTGGGACTGAACCCGGAACCATGTGGTTGGTTAGCAAGCTACTTACCACACAGCCACTCCTGCGCCTGATATTTTCTTCAAATTTTGGTAGACACCTGCGCTGTATATCTTGGATTACAATATTATTGAAGGTATCTCCTAGGTGTTGCTTTAGGGCAGATATTGTTTTCAACCACTATTCTATGGCATATCTGTGCGTCATTCATTACCAACAGATGTATTGCAAGTTTTAATACGCGTTTAAAAGATGCTTGGACATTTACAAATCTATAATCTATCCGCTCAGACATTTACAAATCTATAATCTATCCGCTCAGTCGAAGTCGACTCTCGGTTACTCCTTGGATCAGTGTCCTCCAGTCAGTTCTATCCTGGGCCGCTTCTTTCAGATTGGCTATGTCCATTCCGGTATCACTCTTGATGGTGTCTAGCCAGCGGGTTCTTGGTCGGCCTCTTCCTCTCTTGCCACTGACCATTCCGATCATGATGTCCTCCTCCAGGGATTTTCTCCGCATAATATGACCGAAATATGCCAATCCATGCTTGGTGATCCTAGCTTCTAGCGACATTTTTGGCCTGATCTGCTCAAGAACTTCTCCATTGGTGAGCCTCGCTGTTCATTTACAAAATATATCATTAATGCACTGCATCGATGCACGTGATTTCTTTATGGCAAAGTACAATGCATACAACCAACTCTGTTTTGAAATAATTCTGATATACCTTTTTTATCTCTCTCTATATAAACGGCAGTTTGTCTGTGTGTCTGTCAGGTTGTACCCTCACCCTGACCACGGCTTTCAACTGATTCTGATGAAACTTGACACACACATAGCCCAATGTCATAATTCAAAACTAACGCAGCGAAAAGTTTGAAAAGTTCTCCCAGTTCTGAAAAAAATTAATAAATTCGACATGGGGTCGAGAATCTAAGCTTTTTATTTGCAACACATTTTCTGTTGTAGTTTTCGCAACTTGCAATCGATTTTCACCAAACTCATGGTGAAGCTTAATGTTAGCCTAAGAAACTTAATTCTGACGTTAGTTTTCCATGCAATACCTTACCATCAGAAAAAATCGATAAAATCATGCCCCAGCATGGCCACAGCTCAAGAGCTGAAACTGGAAAACATAAACATAAACATAAACATTTTGGGAAATCGCGTTCAAATTCAAGATGACAT
>NW_021836018.1:25000-27044 GCF_006345805.1 Octopus sinensis
TTAGGATTTTTTTTTGGAATATATTGAGTTGAGAAATGGAAATAATGAATAAAAGGTTAAACTAATGTTCCATTTTTAAAATTTAAATCTTCGTTTTTTTTATATGTCGTATATGTTTACAATATAGTTGTTAGCTTTACATCTTCTGCACTAAATATATATATATATATATACTATATGTATTTACGGTTATGTGAAGTCTGACAAGTTTTATTTTACATAACAGCTAATCGTTTATAAAACATTTTAATGTTTACGCTCTTGTACAATTCTGCAACGCGTAATCATTGATGTCAATGTCTGATCGTAAAGAGCATCTCGTTCCGGCTTCCAGTGACGGCATCTCAGTTGACGATGACGAAATCGAGGTAGACGACAGCGTAATCGAGGCTGAAGATAACGAAATTTAGGCGGGCGATTATGAATTTGACGTTGACGCCGACGAAGTGGATGACGACATTAGATGTGGAAGCTATATATATATAGCTTCCATAAATATATAAATAATAAGGGTGGCTTGTTAGCACACTCAGTCGCTTTAGTAACTTATATATATAATACAAAATGGGACAAGAACGCAAAACATCCAGGTAGACGATACAAAGAAAACAAGGACGGGTCATTCGAAGTTTTTTCTTTCCTCAGTCAAGTACCAGATTATCGTCGCAATTTCGGCTGATTATACTTGAGATTGCTCCAATCTGGCCAGCCCCAAAGAAAAACTAAGCTAAGAGCATTAGATTCATTGGAAGAAAGCAGCGAATGTATACAAAAACAAGGACCGAAAAAAAACGGACAATGTTACACAAATACAAATACAATAAAAATAATAACAGGACATAACAGGTGTCTTTCGACTAAGAACGTATTGAATTAAGCTGGCGAGTGTGGAAATGAAGCCTTACGGCAGTTATACATATATATATAGAGGTGCTATATTGGTGCTAAGTGGGAATGCAATGGTGGTGGTGGTAGTGTTGTTGTTGTTAGTGGTGGTGGTTAAGTGGTGTTGGTGTAGTGGGAGTGGTGGCGGTAGTTGTAGTGTTGGTGCTTTTTGTTGCTGTTGGTGATTGTGGTAGTGATGGTGTAGTGGTGGTTGCGATAGTAGTGGTGGTGGTGAGGATGGTGGTAGTAGTGGTGGTGGTGATGATGGTGGTAGTAGTGGCGATGGTGATGGTAGTGGTGGTGGCAGTCTACTTTGTTTTCTTGATTTCTGATTTATCTGTTAACTTTTGTTTCCATCTTTCACTTTCTTTCAGACGTCAGTTAAACTGCGGCTATGCTGGGGCACCACCTTGAAGGGTTTTCGTTGACCGAATCGACGCCCATTACTTCATTTTGATTTTCTAAGTCTGGTACTTATTTTGTTGATGTCTATCTTTTTACCGAACTGCTAAGTTAAGACACGTGGACGCAAACAAACCAGCACCGGTTGTCAAGCGGTGGCGGGTGAGCGACAGAGACACAGATATTTACACACACACACACAAATTCATATAAATAGCCATACGCAATGTGTTACCAAAAAGGAAAACTATAATCGTCATTAAATGAAAATAAGGCTGTAAGAACACATACGTTGCTAGAAATAAGAGCTAAAATGCCCTCATGCTATAATTCAAGCACGTAATTGTATATTCTGAGAAGGACTGTAACCGCTCGATCGGTGTTTTGGACGATTACATTCTGTCTTAGCATATATGTATACAATTATGTGCTTTAATTATGAAGGCGCATGGCTCAGTGGTTAGAGAGTCGGGTTAGTCAGTTCGATTCCAGGACCGGGCTGTGTGCTGTGTTCTTGAGCAAGACACTTTATTTCATGTTGCTCCAGTTCACTGAGCTGTAGTAATGAGTTGCGGCGTCACTGGTGCCAGGCCGTATCGGTCTTTTCCTTTCCCTTGGATAACATCGGTCGTGTGGAGAGTGGGAGGCTGGTATGCATGGGCGACTGTTGGTCTTTCATAAACAACCTTGCCCGGACTCGTGCCTCGGTCGGGAACTCTCCAGGTGTAATCATTCATGACCGAAGGGGGTCTTCACC
>NW_021836019.1:0-17500 GCF_006345805.1 Octopus sinensis
GAATGCACTGTGTTGTTGTTGTTGCGTTCTCTGTACACCAAACACTAACGGTTATCTTGACATGTCAAAGTTCGTTCACCAATAATCAGAGGACACGTACACATACGTCTGCCCACAAAAAAAAAAACACCAGCTAATAGCAAATAGCTACAGTTCTTTAAGCTGGAACTTAGCTTAACTGATTTACATACTGTACATTCGCCAGTGCAGTATAATTAAGCAATTAATAAATATTTATGCAAAATACGGCATTGATTAGAAAATCTTAAGATAAATTTTTGATGATCATTAGTACAGATGATTGGAGAATGAAAGAGAAAGAAAAAATCTTTTTCCATAAAATGCGCTACAAAATACTAAACTGCATCACCTGGCCCAGGAATTGAAACAGTAATCTCACAATGATGAGTTCAACACACTAACCACTGAGCAATGTGCCACCGCATGTAAGTATGTATGTATGTATATTTGTATGTGGAGGCGCAATGGCCTAGTGGTTAGGGCAGCGGACTCACGGTCGTAGGATCGCAGTTTCGATTCCCAGACCGGGCTTTATGAGTGTTGATTGAGCGAAAACACCTAAAGCTCCACGAGGCTCCGGCAAGGGATGGTGGTGATCCCTGCTGTACTCATTCACCACAACTTTCTCTCACTCTTACTTCCTGTTTCTTCTGTTGTGCCTGTATTTCAAAGGGCCAGCCTTGTCACTCTCTGTGTCACGCTGAATATCCCCAGAAACTACGTTAAGGGTACACGTGTCTGTGGAGTGCTCAGCCACTTACACTTAATTTCACGAGCAGGCTGTTCCGTTGATTGGATCACCGGAACCCTCGTCGTCGTAACTGACGGAGTGCTTCCCATATTTGTATATATTTATGTAAATTATAAATTAGGCATTTTAAATTTGACCAGACCCCGGTGCCTTACCATTTAAGTGCCTGGTTCACTTAACCCCAATCTTTTGTATATATTTATGTATATATGTATATATATGTGTGTGTGTGTCATCATCGTCGTTTAATGTCTGCTTTCCATGCTGGCATGGGTTGGACGGTTTGACTGAGGGCTGACAAGCCAGAAGGCTGCACCAGGCTCGAGTTGGATCTGGCAGAGTTTCTACAGCTGGATGCCCTTCCTAATGCCAACCACTCCGAGAGTGTAGTGGGTGCTTTTTACATATATGTATAAATATATATGTGTATATATATATAGAGAGAGGTGAGAGGTAGGCATCTATATACCATAGTTAAAACAGATACATCATATGAAACCTAATTATCTTGATTGTGGCCATTAATTAGGCTTTACATGGTGTGTGCCACACCTCAGTGGACAGTGAGCAATGAATATGGACCACAAAATCAGAGAAAACTGTCAATGAACACTACCTGGGGGTTCTTTGTTGCCTTCATGAAGCTGTGCTAGTGAAAACGACCTGACCTGTGGGCAGCAAAGAACTAGCAACTCCACCATGACAATGTACCCCCTCATTCTGCCCACATCGTCCAAATAGTCCTCGTCAAGCAAAACACACCACTTGTTTGTCAGTCTTCCTACTCCCCAGACTTGGTTCCGTGTAACTTTTTGCTATTCCCAAAGAGAGAAGATTTGACTCAACAGAGGACATTAAGCAAAATTCAACAGCACGGCTCTACAGCATCCCAAAATGTGATTTCCAGAAATGTTTCCAGCAATGGCAGGAACGCTGGCAAAAGTGTGTCGATCCCCAAGGATCAAAATGGTGAGTTTTTTTAATATTACTATGTTTATTGGCCAATGGTCAGATTCTTTTAGACTACATCTCATATATATTTATATATATATAGGCGCATGAGTGGCCGTGTGGTAAGTAGCTTGTTTACGAACCACATGGTTCCGGGTTCAGTCCCACTGCCTGACACCTTGGGCAAGAGTCTTCTGCTAAAGCCTCGGGCCGACCAAAGCCTTGTGAGTGGATTTGGTAGACGGAAACTGAAAGAAGCCCGTCGTATATATGTATATATATATATGTGTATGTTTGTGTGTCTGTGTTTGTCCCCCTAGCATTGCTTGACAACCGATGCTGGTGTGTTTATGTCCCCGTCACTTAGCGGTTCGGCAAAAGAGACCGATAGAATAAGTTCTGGGCTTACAAAGAATAAGTGCCAGGGTTGAGTTGCTCGATTAAAGGCGGTGCTCCAGCATGGCCACAGTCAAATGACTGAAACAAGTAAAAGAGTAATATATATATATACGTTATATAATTAGGGCTCAGTAAAATAATTTACTTTGCCACATACTGAAATTTTTAGAAATAGCAGCCAAAAAGTTTTTTAGCCATTTCTACTACTTTAAGAAAAGTCTCCCAGATAATTAATTGATTTTTCCCTTTATTATTGATAATATATATATATATAGAGAGAGAGAGAGGTGTGGCAGAGAAAGACACACACGCTAAACACAGATTGAGATAGAGATAGAAAGAGAGAGAGAGAGAGACAGAGAAAGACCCAGTTACAGAGAAAGGCATACAGTCACAGAGAGAGAGAGAGAGAGAGAGAGCGAGAGGACTGGTTATTGCTGACTGACCATAATTTCTTTCCAAACCCCGCCAGCTATAGACAGACATAAGGTCACAGTCAAATTTGTCTTCCCCCAGCATCTCGAAGATCTATTTCAAATGACATCCATTTCCATCAGCGCATAAACAATATTTGGTGCTGTTCATATTCCTCACCTACTTACAACTCATTTGCTTCTTTCTTTTTTTTTACCATGCCAACTTACCGTTTTTCTACTTCTTGTATCTAATTTCCATTCCATCAATTCATAATTTTCCTTTGCTATTTTCATTTCTTAGTTCTTCGTCTCTTTCTTTTCTTCCTCTGCTGGTGGGCAATGATTTTTTTATTTATTTTGGTATTTTGTTTCAGGTTTTTCATTTTTGTTCTAGATTGCTTTTTTTTTTCCCCACCTTTTTTTGCTATTTCCATGGGGGAAAAGGGGTTGCATGTTCTTCTTTTCTTCCTCCTCTTTCTTAATCATTTCCCACCACAACCCCTCATTCTAAATTTGTATATTTCTACATAATTTCTTTAATACACACACACACACACACACACACCACACCACACATGAATACAAATATGACATACAAACATACATATATATGTACATATATACATGTTGCCATGTAGTAGCACCTGTGAAACACCATGTAGACGTGCCCAGCACAGTTTGTAAAGTGGTTGGCATTAGGAAGGGCATCCAGCCATAGAAACTATGTCAGACCAAATGATGTCCAACCCATGCCAGCATGGACAACAGACATTAAACGATGATGATGGTATACAAAAATGCATTCATATATATATGTATATATATACAGAAATATATATCATCATCATTTAGCGTCCGTTTTCCATGCTAGCATGGGTTGGACGGTTCAACTGGGGTCTGGGAAACCAGAAGGCTGCACCAGGCCCAGTCTGGTCTGGCAATGTTTCTACGGCTGGATGCCCTTCCTAACGCCAACCACTCCGTGAGTGTAGTGGGTGCTTTTTACATGCCACTGGCACAGGTGCCAGACAAGGCTGACAAACGGCCACGATCAGATGGTGCTTTTTACGTGCCACCAGCACGGGGACCAGGCGAGGCTCATATATTAATAGTAATAGTATGACAACAAAAGAATGGATGAGACATCAATATTATGTAAATAGAGGAATTTATCTGTAATATAGTACGTGACAATTGTTCGGTTGTCATAGTAAAACTCTGAGTTTTGGATGTTGAGGCAGAAATCTGCTCCGGCATCTCGTCAGTGAATTAGTTCTGGAGATGATATGATCTTGAAGACATTGCGGAAATCTGTTATAACTGATGAGATGCTGGAGCAGATTTCTGCCCTGACATCCGAAACTCAGAGTTTTATTATGGAACCAAATAATTGTCACATATTTTATTACAGATATATATATATATATATATATATTATATATATATATATATATTACACACACACATACACAATATATATTATATATTATATGATACAGAGAGAGTCCCTTATAACTTAGCAGTTCGGCAAAACAGACCGATAGAATAAGTACTGGGCTTACAAAGAATAAGTCCTGGGGTCGATTTACTCGACTAAAGGCAGTGCTCCAGCATGGCCACAGTCAAATGACTGAAAACAAGTAAAAGAGTAAATGACATATACATACATATATATATATATATGTGATATATATATATTATATATATGTGTATATATATAATATATATATATAGCTTAAGGACAACTACTTAATAAGGAAAACTTAACAAGAAATTGTCAGGTAGATAGCGTGAAAACCTCATAAGAGAATAAAGTTCGAAAATAATTATTTCTTATTGAACATATTTATATATATATATATATATATATATATATTTTACATATATATGTATATATATATTTACATATATATATTTACATATATATATATATAATATAATATATATATATTTACCATATATATATATGGTGTGTGGTATGTCTATAGTATTATATCTTAGACTAATTAATAACGTCTACAGAGAAATAAAATGAAAAATATATTTTAAAAATGAATGTTAATTAAATGCCTGAATGAGCAGCTGTTGCTAATTAAGGTTGTAATTGTTCAAGACTGCTGGCCTCATCATCCATCTATTGGCACTACGTTGCAATCGTTTTGATTCCCCATCAGTGTTTATAAGTCTTATTTTTTTTAAAGTGATTCATTTTGTTATTTTTGATGGTTTCTAGCGTCAGTCAATGGATTGCGGCAATGCTGGAGCATCTCCTTCAGGAAGGATTTTGGATTTTTTTTGTGTTGTTCGGTTTTTTTGTTTTTTTTTTTTTTTGGGGGGGGGGGGTTTGCTTTTTTTCTCTCTTTCAAGTTGATTATAAAGACACCCACGGCTCACACTGTACTTTTCAGAAATGATGAGAAATCATGCCTGATGTTTATGCGTTTGGTCACGGGCTAGATTTGAACTGAGTACCTGGGGGTTAATAATGTCCTAATCCACACAAGAAGAAGAAGGGGATGATGAGGGGGGGGAGAAGAAGAAGAAGAAGAAGAAGAGGAGGATGGGGAGAAGAAGAAGAGGAGGAGGGGGAGGGGGGAAGGAGGAGGGAAAGAAAGAAGAGAGGAGGAGGGAGGAGGAGGGGAGGGGAAGGAGGAGGGGGAGAGGGGAAGGAGAAGAAGGGGATGAGGAGGAGGCGGGGGGAAGGAGGAGGGGGAGGAGGGGGAGGAGAATAAGAGGAGGAGGAGGAGGAGGAGGAAGATAGGCGGGGAAGGATGAGGAGGGGAGAGAAGAAGAAGAAGATGAGGAGGAAGAGAAGAAGAAAAAGAAGAAGATGATGGCGAAGAAGACAAGTAGTAGTAGTAGTAGTAGTAGTAATGGACAGTTATTGAAGGCAATGGAAACATTGCAGAGAGCAGAGGTTAGAATATTATTAAGATGGAGTTCAACTGACTGATAAAATGTTATATTACTAAAGACACTGGATGATGGATGGGTGGATTTCTGAGTGGTTGGTTGTGTGTTTGTGTGGAGTACTTGAATGGGTTGGTAGATGGTTCACTGGGTGGACTGGTGTGGAGATGTATATGTAGAGAGATTGGTTACGAATTAGATGGATGATAGACTGGATGGATAGGTGGGTGGATTTATGGGTGAGATAGAGAGAAAGATTGATGGATGGACGGATGGATGGATGGGGAGAGAGAGATAGATTGGTAAGTGGAAAGACTGACAGAGAGATAGATAGATAGATACATACATACATACATACATACATATATACATAGGCAGACAGACAGACAGACAGATAGATAGATAGATAGATAGATAGATAGATAGATAGATAGATAGATAGATAGATAGATAGATAGATAGATAAGTTTCTTTATTGGCCACACAGGGCTGCACACAGATGGGACAAGTTACAAGGTAGAGCTTTTCTTTTGGTGGGGGAGAAAAAAAAAGGTGGTGTAGGTTTTCCATCAAAAGGGATCGTAAAAAGGGAAAAAAAAAAGAAAAAAGAAAAAAAGGAAAATAAAAAAAAATAAAAAGGGAAAAGGAACAAAAGAAAAGAAAAATGAAAAAAGAAGAAAAAGATAGATAGATAGATAGACAGACAGACAGACAGGGGGACAAACAGGCAGGAAGGCAAGTAGATGGGCAGAGAAGTGACTAACAGATAGACAGATTGACATACAGAAAAGGTAAACAGATGAATAGATAAATATATAGACAGGTATATTGCAAAAAAAAGTAGATACATACATTCAAACACAAATACATACCACATATACATATGTATATATATATATATATATATATATGTGTATATATATATTTATAAATATATATATAAATGTATGTATATATATTTTGTGTGTGTGTGTATATATATATATATATCTATATACATGCATATATTCACAGAGACAGACAGATCATGTGACTCAAGATAAAAAGGTGTAGAAAGGAGGGAGGAAAAGAAAGGACTTTCTTTGATTTCTTCAGACTGACAGGGCCCGGGGAAGGCGGGGTGGGGGTGCAAGGAGGGGCAGGGTGGTGGGTGGGGGTGGCGGAGTCGGGGGGGGGGGGGTTGTTTACGCAATGAATAATGATGGCTGCATTGAAAAGTATGCTAGATCAGAAGACTGATGGTAAATTAATGAGAAAATAATAAGGATGGCAAGAAGCAACAACAACAATAACAATAACAACAACATCGACAACAACTACAACCACTATTACTACAACTACTAAAATTACAGCAAAACTGATCAATTAATTATTTACTAATTAGGAAAAAAAAAACAATAACAACAAAGTCATAAAATAAAAATCAAAGCATTTGGTTGAGTTGGGGGGGGGGGAATATATAGCTTTTGCAGGGGGGGGGATTTTTTTTTTATTTTGTGGTTATATTTGTAGATTTTTTTTGTTTGTTTCTGCATTTTTTAATATTTTTTTTTTGGTTTATGATGTTTATTTCTTTTTTATGATGCGGTTTATTGCTTTTAAATTTTCTGTTGCAGTGGTGGTGGAGGGGTGGGTGGTGGTGATGGTGGTTGTGGTGGGGTTTTTATGTAGTGGTGGTTGTGGTGGTTCCAGTGGTGGCAGCAGAGGCAACGGCGATTATGGTTTTTATTTTGTTCGTCATGTTTTTTTCCTTCTCTCCCTCTATCTGTTTATCTATCTATTTCTATCTACCTATCTCCATCTATTGATCTATCTTTCTATTTCTATCTATCTACCCATCTATCTACCCATCAACCTATCTACTTATCTATCTATATATGTACCTGCCTACATACCGATCTATCAATCTAGCTATACATCTACCTACCTCTCTATCTCTTTATCTACCTATCTATTTATCTATCTATATACCTACCTGCCTACCTACCTATCTATCTACCTATTTGTCTACCTACATACCTACAACCTATCTATCAATCCAGCTATACACATCTCACCTATATCCATTCTTTACTATCTATCTATCTACCTATTTGTCTACCTGCATACCTACATACCTATCTATCAATCCAGCTATACACATCTACCTACTTATCCATCTCTTTATCTATCTATCTATCTACCTATTTGTCTACCTGCATACCTACATACCTATCTATCAATCCAGCTATACACATCTACCTATTTATCCATCTCTTTAGCTATCTATCTACCTATCTATCTATCTATCTATCTATCTATCTATCTATCTACCTACCTACCTATCTATCTATCTATCTATCTATATATCTATATATCTATCTATCTATATATCTATCTATCTATCTATTTATCTACCTACCTATCTGTCCCTTGCCTGTTAAGTTCATGCAATAAAAGTTCTCTGCAATTACTGGTGCTTGTAATTATAGAAAAAAAAAGGAAAGAAACAGCTGGAGTCCACTGGAATCTAAACCAAGATGTCAGTCACTACAACAACAGCAACCAAAACAATGAGGGACAGAAGACATGGGGGTGTGGAGAAGATCTATGCGATCTCTCACAAGGACAATGTCATCCTAGGTATATTTATTTCTGTTGCCAACCCTCATCTGTTTCCAAGCAAGGTAATATTTTTCCCCCATGGCCAGAAGTTTCTCATGGAAGATTTGGAAATGAACAACATCGTTTGTACCATGATGATGCTCATTTGCAATCATCATAATTTGGTGCCGCTTAAGAAGCACTCGTGCCAGTGCCACGTGAGGGCTCCCATTCTGAGGCCATATCAAAAGCACCCAGCACACATAGTAAGGTGGTTGGTGTTAGGAAGGGCAACCTGCTGTAGAAACCATGCCAAATCAGACTGGAATCTGGTACAGCTTTGCAGCTTGCCAGCTCTGGTGAAACTGTCCAACCCATGCCAGTATGGAAAATAGACATTAAAGGATGATGATGATGATGTGATATCAAAACAAGGACAGATGGATGGACAAACACACATACAGACAAAAGGTTTTTTCCAGTTTCCATCTATCAAACCCACTCACAAGGCTTTGGCTGATCCAAGGCTTTTAGTAGAAGACATTGCCCAAGACGAAACACACAGTAGGACTGAACCTGAGACCAGATGATTGGGAAGTAAACTTCTTAACCACACAGCCACACCTGTGCCTATGACGACAATTGTGCCAACAGCCACACCTGTGCCTACAACCACATCTGTGCCTATGACAGCACCTGTACTTATAGTCACACATGCTTATGATGACACCTGTGCTTACAGCCACACCTGCACCTACATCCACACCTGTACCTATAGCCACACATGCTTATGATGACACCTGTGCCTATGGCCTCACCTGTGCCTATAGCCACACATGCTTATGATAACACCTGTGCCTATGGCCTCACCTGTGCCTATGGCCTCACCTGTGCCTATAGCCACACATGCCTATGATGACACCTGTGCCTACAGCCATACCTGTGGCTATGATGGCACCTGTACCTCTAGCCACACTTGTGCTTATGACAGCCCTATGCGTATAGCTACACCTGTGCCTATGACAACACCTATGCTTATAGTCACACCTGTGCCTATGAGGAAATTTAAGATGAAATTTTTGTAATATGTTCATCTGTGTTAGAAAATTATGATTTGAACCAGTTTCTACATAAATGGCAGATTGAATATGATGAAGAGAGAGGGGTTAGCAATTTTACAAAACATCTTTTATTGTCTGTTTCAGTCTTTGGATTGCAATCATTCTGGGGTGCCACCATGAAGGATTCTAGTGTTGACCCCAGTACTCATTTATAAGCTTGGTACTTATTGTATTAGCCCTTTTTGCCAAACCACTAAGTTACAGGGACATAAATAAACCAACACATACACACACACACAAAAGAAGTTTCTTTCTGTTTTTGTCAACCAAATTCACTTGTCCAGGGAAATAGTGGATGACACTTGCCCAAGGTGCCACACAATGGGACTGAACCCCCCACTCCCCACGCAAGGTCATATGATTGGGAAGAAAGGTTTTTACCATACAGCCATGCCTCGAGAAAAATTAAGTGATTGCGAGAATCATTTGAAACTGGATTTAGTAATTATTACTAACGAGGAAGACTACATGTTCACTCACATTTATAAAACCATTTTCACTTTGTAATAAATTAAAAAAAAATATTAAAAAATAAAAAAAAAACAAGAGAGAGATAAAATATGGAAATGCCTAATAAACATACAAAAATGAAAATTACTGAGTTGAAAACAAATTCATTAATGAAAATGGAATTTCATGAGCTTCACTCAGTTCCAAATATTGTTGACGAGATTAATTTTTGGTAGTAATCATTACTCTGTGAATAGTTTTTTTTCAGAACTAAAACAAAACACATAAAGATTAAAAAAAAAAAAATAAACACAAGCAAAAAAAATTTGCCCAGAAAACATCTGTCATTTTAAAATGACATACAGATGTGAATGAACATTTTCATCCATGAAACTGATAAAAAAAAAACAACAAAAGACAAACAAAAACAAAAGACAAAAAAAGAAAAGAAACATAACACTGAAGTCGCAATTGACTGATTCCAATTTAAAGAACTTGCTACTGCTGCTGCTGTTGCTCTCAGTAACTAATTTAACTCCAAACATTAAAAGTCTCATTAAGGTAATGTTTTGTTTTGTTGTTTTTTATTAATATATTAAATCATTATATCATGTAAAAAAAAAAACATACAAAATATATCATTGCCATTATCATCATCATCATCATCATTTAATGTCCGTCTTCCATGCTGGCATGATTCCGCTGGTCTGGCAGGATCCAATGAGCCAGAGAACTGCATCGAGCACCAGTGTCTGCTTAAGCATGGTTTTCATGGCTGCATGGCCCTTCCTAATGGCTAACCACTTTACAGAGTGTACTGGGTGCTTTTTTTTTTTCATGTAGCACTAGCACTAGGTAGGTCACCGAATTACTCACAACACAAAGGAAAAAAATCCTTCGACTAAATGGGGATTTTGGTAGGCACATAAAAAGCACCCAATACACTCTGTAAAGTGGTTGGCATTAGGAGGGGCATCCAGTCATAATAAACTATGCCAAAGCAGACAATAGAGCAGTTCTCTGGCTTGCCTTGTTTCTGTCAAACCATCCAACCCATGGAAGACGGGCATTATATAATGATGATGATGATGATGATGATGTAAATGTTGGCATGGATGTTTGGTTAAAAGCTTGTTTTGCAATCGTGGTTTTGGGCTGTTTTACTGAATGGCATTTTGGGCAAGTGTTCTCTGCTATAGCCCTGGGCAAACTATTTCCTTGTGAGTGAATTTGGTAGACAGAATTTATGTGCAACTAGTTTGGTAGACTGAACTATGTGTATAGGGAGAGGGTCTGTCCTTCTGTCCTTCACCACTTTTACTTGATAACCAGTGTTGGTTTGTTTTTGTCACCATAACTTACGTGCAGTGGCACGTAAAAGCACCCAGCACACTTTGTAAAGTGGTTGGCATTAGGAAGGGAATCCAGCCATAGAAACGATGCCACAACAGGCAGTTGGTGTCTGGACAGCCCCTTGCTAGCCAGCACCATGTCAAACCGTCCAACCCATGCCAGCATGGAAAGTGGCCCCTAAACAATGATGATGATGATGATGCAGCTGAGAAGGAACCAGTTTTCTACCAGGTGTTGAGAGGTTAAAGAATGACAGCAGGCACAGGTGTCTTGCTATAGAGGAGATATAGGCAGCGAGCTGGCAGAAACGTTAGCACGCCAGGTGAAATGCGTAGCCGTATTTCGTCTGCCGTTACATTCCGAGTTCAAATTCCGCCGAGGTCGACTTTGCTTTTCATCCTTTCGGGGTCGATAAATTAAGTACCAGTTATGCACTGGGGTCGATATAATCGACTTAATCCGTTTGTCTGTCCTTGTTTGTCCCCTCTGTGTTTAGCCCCTTGTGAGTAGTAAAGTAATAGGTATTTCGTCTGCTGCTACGTTCTGAGTTCAAATTCCGCCGAGGTCGACTTTGCTTTTCATCCTTTCGGGGTCGATAAATTAAAGTACCAGTTACGCACTGGGGTCGATATAATCGACTTAATCCGTTTGTCTGTCCTTCTTTGTCCCCTCTGTGTTTAGCCCCTTGTGGGTAGTAAAGAAATAGGTATTTCGTCTGCCGCTACGTTCTGAGTTCAAATTGCGCCGAGGTTGACTTTGCCTTTCATCCTTTCGGGGTCGATAAATTAAGTACCAGTTACGCACTGGGGTCGATATAATCAACTTAATCCGTTTGTCTATCCTTGTTTGTCCTCTCTGTGTTTAGCCCCTTGTGGGTAGTAAAGAAATAGCTATAGAGGAGATAAAGGGCGAGATATAAATTATATTACCCATTTTTTTTTTGTTACCATAATACTGTTGGAAAACACCACCTTGTGTTAATTAATTTTGAAAATAATGAATAATTTATTAAACTAATTGTTATTATTAAACAGGTGTTTGGGACTGTCTGGGACAAATTAACATGGAATTTTGATGGACAGTTTAAATTTAGATCTCTTTAAAACAGGTAAGTGATGTTATAGAAAAGAAGCGCCGTGAGGCAGAATGGCATCACAAGCATTAAATATAAATTATATTAACCTTTTTGCTGCCATATTTCTGTTGAAAAATGCCACTTCATTTTTGATTAATTTTTGAAATAATGAAAAATTTAGTTAACTCCCTGTAGTTATTAGACTGGTTTTAAAAGTCTGTGAGTGTGAATGGGAATAATTGGAAACAAGAGAATAATGGTGTGAAGGGGCAGTGGAAGTATATTCCCAAAGTAAAGAAAGGTGAGTATATGAGAGAGGATAGAGAGAGGATGGCAAAGGTGGGTGGCTAAGTTCATAAGAGCATGATATGAGAGTGATTGATGGTCAGGGATGGGTGGGTAGAGGTGAATGTAGTGAAAAATGAACAAGGGTGGAGGTGTGGTCAGAGGTAAATATCTGTATGGAAGGAGGGAAGGATGGAATGCAGTATAATAATAATAATAATAATAATGATGATAATAATAATGTGGAGAGAGATCAATACGTAGGCAGACAATGCACGATGCAGGAAAGGAGAGAGAGAGAGAGGAAGAGTCATAGATGGACAGAGAGAGAGAGAGAGAGAAACAGACATATGTACAGGGAGAGATACAAAGAAAGAGATGGAAAGAGACAGAGAGATAGACAGATGTACGGAGAGATAGAAAGACAGACAAGAAACCAACAAAAATAGAGATAAAGAGAAAGAAAGAGAGAAGCAGAGAGAGGTGAGGAGACAAATTAATCAAAATTAATCAAAACAAGGTAGTGCCTTTCAACAATAATATGGTAACGAAAAGGTTAATATAATTTATATATTTCTTTACTACCCACAAGGGGCTAAACACAAAGGGGACAAACAAGGACAGACAAAGGGATTAAGTCGATTATATCGACCCCCAGTGCGTAACTGGTACTTAATTTATCGACCATGAAAGGATGAAAGGCAAAGTCAACTTCGGCGGAATTTGAACTCAGAACGTAACGGCAGACGAAATACCTATTTCTTTACTACCCACAAGGGGCTAAATACAGAGGGGACAAACAAGGGCAGACAAAGGGATTATGTCGATTATATCGACCCCCAGTATGAAACTGGTACTTAATTTATCAACCACGAAAGGATGAAAGGCAAAGTTGACTTCGGCGGAATTTGAACTCAGAACGTAACGGCAGACGAAATACGGCTACGCATTTCGCCCGACGTGCTAACGTTTCTGCCAGCTCGCAGCCTTATTTAAACCTTTTGATACCAACCTGCCTGATGGCACTCTGGTTCTATGGTACAGATTTCCTATTTAAAGGATCTAAATTAGAACCGTCCGTCAAAATTCCATGTTAATTTGTCCCAGACGGTCCCAAGCACCAGTTTAATAATGACAATTATTTTACAAAATTCTTTATTATTTTCAAAATTAATTAAAGCAAGGTGGTGTTTTTCAAAAGTATTACAATAACAAAAAAGGGTCAATGTAATCTGTATTTCTCCCTTTTGATACCAACTCACCTGGGGGCATCCTGTTTTAAATGCCATAAACTTTCTGTTTCAAGTGATCTAAAATTAAAACATTTCCATGAAAATGTCGTTAATTTGTCCCAAACACCAGTTTAATAACAATGGTTATTTCACTAAATTCTTCATCATTTAAAAAATTATATCGACCCCAAGAGAAAAGGTTAGTATAATTTATATTTCACTCTTTCCAACCCGCCTGAGGCCATCCAATTTGAATGACACACACTTCCTATTTCAAGTGATCTAAACTGAAATCTTCTGTCAAAATTTAATGCTAATTTGTTCCAAACTCTAACTTAATGACAAAATTATTTTACTAAAATCTTCGTTATTTGAAAAATTAATAGCAACAAAAACAAAGCAGTTCAAGAGTATTATGATAACTAAAGGGTAAACTATGGCTCCCCTCTGTCAATATTCCAAATTACCTTGTCATTGGCCCTTCTTTTTTCAACTCAAAATTGCTATAAGCATGATTTTAAGTTCAATCCCACTGTATGGCACCTTGGTCCAATGTCTTCTACCGCAGCCGAAGGTCAACCGATTCTTTGTGAGTAAATTTGGCAGGTGGAAACTCTGTGTATGTCTATATATTCTTCTATTCTTTGACTTGTTTCAATCATTTGACTGCGGCCATGCTGGAGCACCGCCTTTTTAGTTGAACAAATCAACCCCCAGGACTTATTCTTTGTAAGCCTAGTAATTATTTCTGTCAGTCTCCTTTGCCGAACTGCCAAGCTGTGGGGACATAAATACACCAACATCGGTTGTCAAGCGATGGAGGGAGGACAAACACAGATACACAAATACACACACACACACACACACACACACACACACACACACATATGTAAAAGACTTTCTCACTTTCCCAAGCATCAAACTAATACACCTGGTTGTTGTTTATACACCTGTCTTTGTCTTTTGGTTTTCTGTAATTTTCAGCTATATTATATATATATATATATATATATATATATACGACAGGCTTCTTTTAATTTCTGTCTACCAAATCCACTCACAAGGCTTTGATTTGATTTGATTTGGTGGAGCTATTTGAGAATACATAGGGGACACACAAAGAATTATATATATATATATATGTATGTATGTATGTATGTATACATGTATGTATGTATATATATATATATATGTATATATATATCTATATATATGTATATATATATATATGTATATATGTATGTATGCATATATATATATGTGTGTGTGTGTGTGTGTATCTGTATATGTATATATATATATATATACATATATATATATATACATATGTGTGTATGTATAAATGTATATGTATGTATAAATACACACAAAAACAAAAAAAGCTTCTTTTAGTTTCCATTCCCAAGACCAGGGTTACACAACAACACTTGCCCAAGGTGTCATGCAGTAGGACCGAACCTGAAACCATGTAATTGGGAAGTAAACTTCTTACCCCACAGCCACACACATACATATACCTTCACACACATATACACACACATACATATGTACATAGATTTTATACTGTTTCTTATAAGCTTTATATAGTTTCTGTCTACCAAATTCACTCAGAAGGTTAAAATAAAAGTATTATGCCCAAGACCCAGTTTCCAACACTCAACAAATGCCATTTTCTCATAAAGAGTCTGTGACCCCAATGCCTATGCACAACGGGAATCATTTCTCTCATATCATACATTTCTGACCTAGTTCTAGAGCTTTTGAATATCACCAGTTTCTTCAGGAAAATCACAAAGAACACAATTTCTGATTTCCTTCTTGAAACAAGAAAAAAAAAAAAAATTTTTTTTTTTTATCAAATAAATAAAATGCGTTTTGCCCAATGGAACAAATCAATAGTTATCTAAATATTGGTGGGCACTGTGAGTAGAAAGTCATCTCGTGGCATACAGGATCTTACAGAGTCCGGTCTTTGCCTGCTCAGTCAGCGGTTTCAGTTAATCTGATTTGCATTGCTAATGCACCCTAGGAAACACCACAAATAGAAGAAATTCATATTTTCTAACGAGCTTCCAGTTGTTCTATATAAGAAATCATTAATATCCTTGAGCAAAAATATCAGTGATATTTTGTGAAATATGTTTTAACAAGAAAAATTTTTCAAATGTTAAGATTTCTCCATCAATATATCATCATTATTATTATTAATATTATTATTATTATTATTACTACTACTATTGTTGCTGTTGTTATTACTATGATTGTTATTATTATTGTTGCTATTATTATTATTATAATTATTATTATTATTATTAATACATCTTTTTTTTCAAGAAATGTCAAAAAAAAAATTTTTTTTTTATTTTTTGGTGTTTTATTTTTATCTATGATATTTTACAGGTTTTGGTTGCATTGCATTTCTTTCATTTTTATATTTTTATTTTCTTTCTTTTTTTTTTTTTTGAAATCCTAGAAAAGTCTTGCACACGCAAATGTGCAGAAAATTACACGGTGAGTTTTCAAAAAAAAAAAAAAAAAAGAAAACTTTGCAATGGGTCACCTTTATGAGACACACGCCATCGTAAGGACAGCATTAATCATCCTTTGGCACAAAAAAAAAAGATAAGATATTTTAAATAAATATAACCAAAAAAAAAAAACTAAAGATTCTTTAAAAAATGAATAATAATGATGATGGTGGTAATTTTTTTTTTTTTTTTGAAAGATGGTCACGGAATGTTTTTGAAAATCATGGACATGAAATGAAATGAAAGATGGATGATGTGAGTTTGGTTTGGTTTGGTACAGGGTAAAAATAAAAAATGGAAAGAAGAAAAGAAGAGCGATAGAAAGTGACGAGATAAAAAGGTAAAAATAAGCTAAAGTTGAGAACTTAATGGATGAAATGTTTATGGGAGAGTTCTAGAAGAGTTTGGTAAGTTCAGGCTGCTGCGAGGAATAAAGCTAATGTTGTTATGTTTTGTGCGCTCTAGCCATTCGGCTGAGGAGAGAGAGAGAGAGAGAGAGAGAGAGAGAGGAGAAGAACACATAGACACACAAAGACACAGGGAGAAATAGAAACAGACAGAGACATACACAGAGAGACAGAAATAGAAAGACACAAAGAGACAGACAGAGAGATATAGGCAAAGATAGATCAGAGAGAGAAAGAGACTGAAGCAGAAAGAGAGAGAGAGAGACAAATCAGAGAGAGAGAGACAAACACAGAGAGAGAAACAGAAGAGATAAGATATAGATACAGAGAGAAGGGAAAGAGAAAGAGAGAGACATAGATAAACAGAGAGACAGACAGACGGGGAGATAATGAGACAGACACAGAAAGATAAAGAGAGACTACAGACAGACAGAGATAGAGAGAGAGAGAGAGATAAACACATAGAGAGAGAGAGAGAGAGAGAGAGACAGTAGCGGGCAGAGAGGTAATGAGACAGAAATGAAACAGACAGACAGACATATACATACACAGGGAAAGATAGTGACAGAGAAAGACACAAAAAGATAGAGAGAGAGAGAGGAGAGATACAAAGAGATAGACATGGACAGATATATAGATAGACAGATCAGAGAGAGAGAGACAGAGGCTGAGACAGAGAGAGATAGACAGAAAGACACACACACACACACACACACACATACATACAAAGAGACGCATTGAGAGAGAGAGAGAGAGAGAGAGAATGTGATGTTCATTGCTATGGTTGTAGGACACCTAAAAGGTGAGTGTCCAGGTAATGTTTATTATTGATTTATTTCTTTGTTTATTTAAGGTTCCCTGTGTGTGTGTGTGTGTGTGTGTTTTGCTGAAAACTAGGTCTTCAGACTTATTTCTGCTACATTTTTGTCAATGACCCATAATTTCTTTTCCAGCGGGGGCAAAAAAAAACACCAACAAAATACTTAAGACATTCATTTTCTGTTTTTTTTTTGTTGTT
>NW_021836019.1:22500-25830 GCF_006345805.1 Octopus sinensis
AAAGTTCGTGGGTTTGGATAAAAGAAAATACAAGGGAATCAATTAATTAAGATTTTATTCAACACTAGCAGTATCGCCCGGCGTTGCTCGGGTTTGTAAGGGAAATAACTGTATAAGCATTTTTAGAGAGTTACTTCCCTTATATAACCCGAGCAAAAATCATTAAAAATGCGGGAAATGATGGTAAATTTTTTTTTTAATCGTAGACTCATCGTAGACAAACGCTAATACCCAGAAGGGCTCAATATGAATCACGACTATAAGATACCTGCTTTTGGTTAAACTGCACTGCAAAATGTGGGAGTAGTTAGGAATCTAAATCGGAGGAGACAGACTCTCACACACACAACTTCAATTTTATATATAAAGATATTCCCCCCTCAGATTCACACACTTATTGGAGCAGCCCTTCAGTTTTTCTAAGCCCTGTAAAACAAACTCAGATGATTGGGCTTCCAACCGGGACTTTCGCGATACCCTTAAAACCAGGAATTTTTCAGCACCCCCTTGTATGTAAATACGATATCCCTCATATATATATCATGTATTATGATAGTGAAGTTAATGTCAAGCATAAACAAATTCTTTTAGCTGACATATGCCTGCAAATGGTTTGTCAGCTTTCATCCATGGGAAAGTTGACTAAATGGTTCTTGGTCTCAAGCATTTGTCTTATGAAGAAAGGCTGAAGACACTCAACCCTTATTCTCTAGAAAAACGACGACGCCGTGGTGATCTCATTCTTGCTCACAACATCATAAGCGGAAAGTGTTACCTCTCGAAAGAGTTGTTCTTCACTCCTGCTCCAGAGCATCGGCTGCGGGGTCACTCCAAAAAGCTCTATCTGCGACGATTTCATCTCAATCGAAGGGGAGGGGCTTTCTCCGTCTGGGTTGCGGATCCGTGGAATATGCTGTCGGACGAGATAGTGAAGATGCCGACAACCGCTCGGTTTAAAGTCTCCCTTGACCACAAATGGCCTGAACTCTTTGCATGAACACCACCCTGTACATAACTCCATGTCCCTTTACATGGCCATGCTTTTTGCTTTTTGAGCCAAAAAATTAACTTAACTTATAACCGCAATTTTGTTTTAAATTTTTTTATGACAAATAATCATCATTTAATATGCACTTTTCCATGCTGGTGTGAATCAGCAGGAATTTAGGGAGGCAGATTGTCTATGGTTAGATGCCCTTCCTGTCATCAACCCTCATCTGTTTCCAACCACAGTAATATATCTTTGTGATCTGGCATGTTTTTTGAAAGAAGACTGAAAATGAACAACACTGCTTGTGTGATGGTGAAGCTTGTTTACAACCATCAAATGATGTCAAGACAAGAAAACATAACACACATCATCATCATCATCATCATCATTTAATGTCCCTTTTTTTCCATACTGGCATGGATTTGACAATTTGACAAGAATTAACAAACCAGAGGCTGGTTTAAGTAGATAGGTAGATGAGAAAGGCCGATAGGTAGGAGTATGTATGTAGGTAGGGAAATCGGAAAGGAGGTAGACAGGTAGGAAGGAAGGTAGGTTAAGGGGCCTATAGGTAGATCGGTAGGTAGGTAGGTAGGTAGGTAGGTAGGTAGATAAGTAGGTAGGCAGGTAGGTAGGTAAGTATGTAGGTAGGTAGGTAGGTAGGTAGGTAGGCAGGCAGGTAGGTAGGTAGGTAGGTAAGTACGTAGGTAGGTAGGTAAGTAGGTAGGTAGGTAAGTAGGTAGGTAGGTAGGTAGGTAGGTAAGTAGGTAGGTAGGTAGGTAGGTAGGTAAGTATGTAGGTAGGTAGGTAGGTAGGTAAGTAGGTAGGTAGGTAGGTAGGTAGGTAGGTAGGTAGGTAGGTAGGTAGGTAGGTAGGTAGGTAGGTAGGTAGGTAGGTCAGTAGTAGTAGTAGGTAGGTAGGTAGGTAGGTAGGTAGGTAGGTAAGTAGGTAGGTAGGTAGGTAGGTAGGTAGGTAGGTCAGTAGGTAGGTAGGTAGGTAGGTAGATAGGTAAGTAGGTAGGTAGAGAGGTAGGTAGATAGGTAAGAATTTGTAGGCAGGTAGCTAGGTAGGTAAATAGGTAGGTAGATATATTTGCCAACTTCATATTTCATCTTAAGTGAAACTTCACAAAGGAAAAACTATAAAGTTGCTAAGCAAAAAGAAATGCAATATTTAAAGAAAAAAAAGAAAGTATGGCAGAAAGAAAGAAAGAAAGACAAAGAGAAAGAAGGAAAGAAAAAAAGATAGAAGGAACAAAGGGGGGGGGGGAAATCAGAAATATATAGCAGTTATGCTTAATATCTTCGAGCCATAAGAATTTAAGAAAAAATGAAAAACACTTAATTTTGAAACACAGCTTTTAGTTGGGATGTTTTAAATGTGTTTTTTTCCTTTGTTATTTTATTTTAGTGAAATCTTTTTTTGTTTTTTTTTTTTTGTTTTTGTCGTTTTTTTTCTTTTTCTTTTTACCTTGCTTGGATGGCGAGGGTGGCTAATGTAAAAATGTTCTGTCTGCGGCAGAATGGAATGGAAATATGGTTTCATTTAATTCTTAGAAATGACGAGACGTCTTTGCGATGAGCAATGGGGGGAAGAAATACAGACAACTGAAGCAATTCCAGAAGAGAGAAACGGTTTGGCAGATGATGGGGTGGGCGTGGGGGGAATGTTATGCCTTCAGCAAAACTATATTCATTTCTCTCCCATTCTTCATATATATAATATATATACATACATACACACACATGCATATATACACACATGCACATACATATATACATGCATACATATACATACATATATACACTGACACATGTATGTATATATATATATATATATATACATGTCTATACATGTATAGACTCACAATATATACAACACAAACACACACACACACACAGCTGCATATACAATATTAATATTCGTTCATTCATTTATGCTTTGTGTCTGTTTTTCCATGTTGGCATGGGTTAGAGGAGTACATATAATTAAAGCATTGCTTTATAGCCTGATGTCAGTTTTGTTGGTTTTTCAAGTGAGAGATTTTTTTTTTTATATCTTGCATGTCTTCAATATTTGTAGAATTTGCAGCTGATTCATTGACAAGACATTTTCAATGAAGTTCACCGTTTATAACTATATTTTTGTATGTGTGGAACAGAAACAGTCAGACAATCACATGCACATGCATGACCACATACACACAGGCACATATATATATATATATATATATATATACAGCCATACACATGCAGGCTTTGTTCAGTTTCCATCAACAAGATTCACTCACTGTGCATTAGTCAGCTCAGGGTAATAATAGTACAAGACGCATGCCCAAG
>NW_021836020.1:0-5000 GCF_006345805.1 Octopus sinensis
TATAACCTACATCTTTACAGATTTTACTAGGCGCTATTTATATTATAGATGCAATGGGTTCTACCCTGAATGTCGTCCTAATGGCACTTAAGTAGTTCAATCATCTGGGCGACTTTTTCATTGAATTCGTAAGCAATGTGCCACAGTATTTCAGAGTCAAGTGTTCTGGCAATGTAATTCTCTTGTAGATTTAGCCTGAGACAGAGAAACAAGGATGAACATTTGAATTCGGTTTACGGTCCATCATCCGACTTGTTCTTACTCGTTTTACGCCAACCCAAATCCTCTGGCGAGGTTTGCTTTTTAGCCGAGAGAATGGTTGATAAATACTAATAATAACCGTTTGTTAGACCTCAACATACTTATAGTTTTGAGGAAATCGTTTGGCCATTTCAGAAGAAAACATTAATTAACATATGACGAAAGAACAGGAATTACGTAATCACCTTCATTGGCTTACAAATGTTTCTGCTACAACAAGCAGTCTTCTCAGAGCTGAGCGCTTGTGCAACATCCTATAGCTGCTTGTTCTTTTGTCATTCATTGATGATATTGAAAGTGTTGGCGACAATGATGATGATGATGACGATGTCGATGACGATGGGGATAAGGATGATGATGGTGATGGTGATGATGGTCGTAGAGGAATAGTACGAGGAGGATAGAAGGAGGGCGGGATGAAGGGCGTAAAAAAAGAAAGGAGTAGGTATTGGAGAAGGGGTAATGGAAGAGGAGAAGGTAGCGCAGGGAGAGAGAATGAGGTAACGGAAGAGGAGTAATAGGAGGAACGAGGGAAGAAAGAAGGAGGAGAAGAAGACGAAGAAAATTGACGAAGAAAAAAAAACGAACGAATGAAATGTTGAATGAATGAAACAATAAACAAATAAATGAATGAATGAATAACTACGTGAATGAAATTTTGTAATTTTCAGTCATTCATTGGATGGATGTATTTTTTTCGGCATCAAACGTTTGTGTGAATTGTCTGTATAGAAGTTGATTAATGAATAAAGCCAAAAGACGAAGAATTTTATCATCAAATCCACATTAACACACCGTTGAAGTAGATAATAATTTCGATCAAGAGAACCATATATGTATTCAATGGACTGGCTAGAAGTAGTAACTTAATCTTCCTAAGAAATCGCCCTCTACATTCACTGACAAATAAAGCAACCCGCTGGAATATCGAAATGCGTCTAAGACTGGATTGTCACAATTGTAATGGCTTTAATAATATTGTTATACTTGGGGATGGCCATATTTTGTTAATTAAATATATACACTATATATTTGATTTCCACTTCAGGTTGATTATCATCATTATTATTATTATCATTATTATTATTATTATTATTATTATTATTATTATTATTATTATTATTATTATTATCATTATTATTACTATTTTGACTCATTTTTTTATTCTTTTATTTGTTTCAGTCATTTGACTATGGCCATGCTGGAGCACCGCCTTTAGTCGAGCAAATCGATCCCAGGACTTATTCTTTGTAAGCCTAGTACCTATTCTATCCGTCTCTTTTGCCGAACCACCGCTAAGTTACGGGTACATAAACACACCAGCATCGGTTGTCAAGCGATGTTAGGGGAGAAACACGGACACACATACATACATACATACATACATACATACATACATACATACATACATACATACATACATACATACATACATATATTTAGGTAGTGGGTAGCGATTTTCTTGACTACTTCAGGGAGTGACGACCCTGCTCTGCTTGACACGAGACCCGGGCTCAGCTGACTCCAGCTGACAGTACCCGGTATGGGTCCCTATCCAGGGTTACGGAAAGAAGACAACCTTCAAAGATATCCGAAGTGGAGCCCCGTAAGCGGTTTAGTTTTCGACTCGACACTCTTCCGGCAGCTCCTGCAACCAAGCTGGTGCCAAACGTAATGCTCTGCTCTCCTTTGGACTACGTCTGCAAGGTCTAGAGAGGAATCCTGACGATTGGGCTACCCAGGATTTTCTTACATCTAGCCTAGGCCTGCGCAAAACTGGAGAGGAAACTGAAGAGGACATGAAATGTAAAACCGAAATTGAACAAAAGGATGCCAACTTATATATACGACGGGCTTCTTCCAGTTTCCATCTACCAAATCTACTCACAAGGCTTTAGTCAGCCCGAGGCTATGGTAGAAGACACTTGTCCAAAGTGCCACACAGTGGGACTGAACCCGGATCCATGTGATTGGTAAGCAAGCTACTTACCACGCAGCCACTCCTGCGCCTATTTGTCAAAGTCATTTCATCACATATCTTGTGACCTTTTCCACGACTCTTCATCCCACGTGTCTCGTCTTGTTCTGCTTATTCCATTTGATGTTTGACGAAAACCTTTGACAAAGAAACCAAAATAATAATAACGAAACTGAAGCGATGACTAAATATACAGTACGTGTGTTTAATACACAAAATATGGCCACCCATCTTGATTGTTGTTCCTACACCTGTGTTCGTCTTTGTTTTTCTAATAAATTTGAACTAAAGCAATATCTGTTTCACCACATAATATCACATCGAGGATCTTACAAAACAAATACATAGACGGTTTTAATAATAAATCTAAAGGATTAGAATTGCCCTTAGGATAACCAACAACATTATTAATTCGTCTACGAAGAATTGGTTTAAAAGCTGTGTAATTGTGCAAAAGTTAACTGCTAAACCCATCCAATTATTTTCAAAAATTATAATGACTTCTCGTAAAGTGTTCAAGCTAGAAATTTGAGAAAGAGTAAAATCGATTAAATTAAATTCATTATTTGATTGATACTTTATTTTACCGACCCCTGGATGATGAAAAATTAACTTCGGCGAGATTTGAACTCGCAACGTAAAGTGCAGTATTCAAATATTTGAAAGCTTTTTTGTGCGATCATCTAATGGTAACGAATCTGCTCATCCAATAAGGACCTCTACCATAAACTAGGTACTCGCCTGATACTCTATTTTATTGAAACCCCAGAAGGATGAAAGGCTAAATCGGCTTCGACCAGAGTTGAACTATGAAGGTAGAATGCGAAGCATTTTCATGGGGTTAACTAACGGTTATATCGCCGGTGGGGAGATGAGTCGCTGCAATTTCTAGCGGTCGAGCGTCCATCATTGACCAAGGCAGGTCAAAATCACGTGATCTGCTGGACTTGGCGCTAGAGTTGGTAGGGAACTTTCTCCCCGCTGTTGATATGAACAAGGCACAGGAGTGGCTGTGTGGTAAGTAGCTTGCTTACCAACCACATGGTTCCGGGTTCAGTCCCACTGCGTGGCACCTTGGGCAAGTTTTTCGTTTATAGTGATCAAATTTTTGTACTCAACATTAGCTTACTCTCTCCATCAAACCAACGTTGACTGAAGAGGCGCACGGTGTACGACACGCCGGGCGTCGAAGTGATTGCGAAGTAACATGCAATGAAGTGTTTGGCTCATGAACACAAACGCACTTCCCGGTCCAGGAATTGAAACCACTACCTCGTGATCAGAAACGCAACACCCTAACCACTAGGCCATGCTTCGTCACAATCCAGGATATACATAAACATGCATTGCTTATACTGAGACATTTGAGATCATATATCTATCGACCCACTCAATAGAGCAACAAAATATCCGCCAAAGCACAAGCGTACCATCTCAAGAGAAGTAAAACACACTAGACAATATATATATAAGCGACAGGGTAGGTATTAATACAGATAGGTAATATTTAACCACTACTTCAACGTAGACGTTTCGTGAGTACAAACTTTACCGCGGTAGATATCATGAGGGGAAAGTCTCATGTAAGCTTTTCGTGCAAAATGATTATTCCCCACTAACTCCAGTGCCGAAACCACCAGATCACCTGGTTTTGACTTTGCTTGATCTCGTCAAGGACGGATGCTCGTCCGCTAGAGATTGCAATGACTCATCTGCCCGCCAGCAATATATAGAAAAATCAGGCCAGAACAGGCGCTGGTGTAGCGATTACGCAGTTAGGAGGTTAAAATATATACATGTTAGTTACAGTGACGGCCTTAATACCGAGAGATCGCTGCTATCTCTTGCGGCCGAGCGCCGACCATTGACGAGACCAACAAAGGTGGAAATTCACATGATCTGGTGGTCTCGGCTCTGAAGATGTTGAGAATTAATCTCTCCGCTAGCAATGTAAACAAGAGTGCAATTTACACCAAAAGCAATATGATAGTTTCTCTCGTGGCACTTATCGCAGTATAGTTTGTTCTAACGGAACATCCACGTTTGAGTGGGGGATAAACATTACCACTAGACAATGTACTCCAAGATATACATAAACATGACATAATTATTGCAGGTTTGATACGGGGGTTTAGAAGGCGGTGAGCTGGCAGAAACGTTAGCACGCCGGGCGAAATGCTTTGCGGTATTTCGTCTGCCGCTACGTTCTGAGTTCAAATTCTGCCGAGGTCGACTTTGCCTTTCATCCTTTCGGCGTCGATTAAATAAGTACCAGTTACGCACTGGGGTCGATATAATCAACTTAATCCGTTTGTCTCACCTTGTTTGTCCCCTCTATGTTTAGCCCCTTGTAGGCTACAAAGAAATAAGAAACGTTAGCACGCCGGGCGAAATGTTTAGCGGTATTTCGTCTGCCGCTACGTTCTGAGTTCAAATTCCTCCGAAGTCGGCTTTACCTTTCATACTTTCGGGGTCAATAAATTAAGGACCAGTTACGCACTGGGGTTGATATAATCGACTTAATCCCTTTGTCTGTCCTTTTTTGTCCTCTGTGTTTAGCCCCTTGTGGGTAGTAAAGAAATAGGTATTTCGTCTGCCTTTACGTTCTGAGTTCAAATTCCTCCGAGGTCGACTTTGCCTTTCATTCTTTCGGGGTCGATTAAATAAGTACCAGTTAGGCACTGGGGTCGATGTAATCGACTGGCCACCCTCCCCCAAAACTTTCAGGCCTTGTGCCTAGAGTATGAAAGAATATGGGGAT
>NW_021836020.1:12500-20000 GCF_006345805.1 Octopus sinensis
AGTGGAGAAAGCGAGAGAGAGAGAGAGAGAGAAAGAGTCAGGGGAAAAGTAAGAGAGGGAGAGAAACAGGGAAAAAGAGAGACAGACAGACAGACAGGCAGGCAGACTGAGAGACAGAGAGAGACATTGGTTCGTTCGTTTCCAAGTGATGTGGTGGAATTAGAATTGCTCCGGGCAAACTACTACTACTACTACTAATGATAATAATAATAATAATAATAATAATACCACCACTACCATTGTCACCACTACTTGTATGGTAGTGGTGGTGTGGTGGCGGTGGTGGTGGTGGTTGGTGGTGGTGGTGGCGACGGTGGTGGTGGTGGTGGTTATCGCAATGGCATTATACAGTTGTCTTGCAGAAAGTAGAGTGGTGGTACTTGTAGGGACGTTGACTCTGTTGCTATTGTTGCTGTCGTTGTTGATGTTGTTACTGTTGATGTTGCTATTGTTGTGGGTATGGTAATGGTGTTTGGGGCGAAGTAGTATTGGTGAGAGTGGTGGTAGAGGTGGTAGAATTAGTGATGATCGCAGGTGTGGTGGTGGTGATGGTGGTATTTGTGATTGTGGTGGTTGATGTGGTGGTTGTGGTGTGGGCGTATTGGTGATGGCGATGGTAGCATGTGGTGGTTATAGTGGTGGTGGTGATGGTGGGTTGCTGATAGTGGCGATTATGGTTGTGGTGGTGGAGGTAGTAGTGATGGCGGTGGTGGCGTGGTGGGGGTGGTAGTGGTGGTTTTTGATGGTGGTGGTGGGTTGTTGTTGTTGGTGGTGGTGGTGGTGGTGGTAGTGTTTATGGTGCTAGTTGATTGGTGGTAGTGGAGGTGGTGGTTGTGGTGAAGGTGGTACTGGTGTTGGTGTTGGTGATGGTGGTGGTACTGGTATGGTGGTGGGTTGGTGGTGGTGGCGGTTGTAGTGGTGGTGGTGGTGGTGGTGGCGGCAGCGGCGGTGTTGGTGGTAGTGTTGGTGCTGGTAGGTTGGTGGTGGTGGTGGTTATGGTGGTGGTTGGTGGTGGTGGTGGTGGTGGTGGTAGTGATGGGTGTTCGTAGCAGTGGTCATCACGGTGTTGCTGTTTTTTGTTGTTGCTATGGTTGTTGTTGTTGGTTGGTTTACTTTCGATGGCCGTGACGTTGATGCTGTTGCTGCGACGATGGTACTTTTGGTGTTGTTGGCGACGATGATGACGCTAGAGATAATTACTAATGTTGTTGTTGTTGTTGTTGTTGTTGTTGTTATAGTTGGTGTTACTGTTCCTGCTGCTGCTGCTATTGATGCTGTTGATTAGCCCCAGGTCAGTTTCGATCGAGGAACTTACGTACGAACAAGAGTGTATTTTGTGGTAAATTACAAGAGGGCGCTGAAGAAGAGCGATGCATAATACGACCAGAATTGGATTGGACAACGTGACGAAAACACGTTCTTTATATAGCACACACACACACACATCTATAGAAATACACAAACACACAGACACACACAAACACACAGACACACACACACACTTACATATATATATATATATATAATATTATATAATATATATATATATATATATACATTATTATGTATGTATTTATGCATGTGTATGTATATAATATATATATATATATATATATATATATACGTATATATTATGTATTTATGCATGTATGTACGTTGTATATATATATATTATATATATATATATATACGTATATATGTAGGTATTTATGCATGTATGTATGTATGTATGTTATATATATAATACGCTTGTGCATGCATAAATTTATGGGTTTTATTTAGAAGGAAAGTAAAACTGTAATTAGTACAATACGTAGTGAGTGTGTGTATATATATATATATATATATATATATATATATATATATACCGGAGTAAACACATAAATGTGAACCAAGGTAGAAAAAAGAGTACTCAAATACCAGTGGTAGAGTAATATGCTTTGAACGGCAACGGGAAACTCAGAGTAACAGGTTTTGTTGAATTTTCTGCTGCTTTAAATAAAGTATATATATATATATATATATATATATATATATATATATATATATATATATATATGATAATACGTATATGATATTATATTGTGTGTGTGTGCGTGTGTGTATGTGTGTGTGTATTAAATTTCAGTCATGCTACTCATAGATTCGTGTTCACAGTCCTATGAAGGAAGATATGGGTGATATCAGAGTGCAACATAAACTCTAAATGGTATATATGCTCATGAATGTGAGCGTGTATGTGTGTGTGTCAGTATAAATAAGCAGACAGACAGACAGACAGACAGACAGACAGATAGATAGATAGATAGATAGATAGATAGATAGATAGATAGATAGATAGATAGATAGATAGATAGATGAAAAATATATCATTCTTCATTTAATAGCACGAACACGTGTATGCATTAATTTTGTATTATTCTTTTCCTTGTTTCAGTCATTTTGACTGTTGCCATGCTGGAGCACCGCTTCTAGTCGAATAAATCGACCCCAGAACTTATTCATTGCAAACCTAGTACTTATTCTATCGGTCACTTTTGCCGAAGCGCTAATTCACGGGGATTTAAGCACGCCAGCATCGGTTGTCGAGCGATGTTGGAGAACGAACCCAGACACACAAAACATAAACATATAACATACATATATAATATATATATATATATATATATATATATATATATATATTATATATACTATATATATATATATACATATATATATACATATATACATATATATACATATATATACATATATACATATATACATATATACATATATATACATATATATACATATATATTATTAATACATATATACATAATATATCATATATATATATATATATATATATATATATATACATGCATACATATATACGAAGGGGTCCTTTCATTTTCCGTCTACCAAATCCGCTCACAAGGCTTTCGTAGGCCCGAGGCTATAGTAGAAGACACTTGTACAAGGTGCCACGCAGTGGGACTGAACCCGGAACCATGTGGTTGGTAAGCAAGCTACTAACTACACAGCCACTCGTACGCCTATAAATACCTACTTACATACGTAGATCCATAAATACGAGGGGCTAAATAACAGTAACATTCGTCCTAACCAGGACTGCCACATTATGTAGGTAAATAATTTTTACTCTAGAGTGCTGTTACTGAATATCTCTCGTTGAGAGATTTAGAAATAATAATTTTGCTATTTATATATAAAATATTATTTCGTTAAGTTCATTTCTACGAATCATTAATATTTACGTTCCAGCTTCCAGAAATGCGTTTAAAATGTAAAATTGGATTTATCCACAAACTATACACCGCTATATATAGTGGCAATTTCAGCAATGGGTTGGCTGGGTGCTGATATAGGGGTAAAATCCCTTGAAATATGGCATATATACTCCTTATCCATTTTTCATTTTCGATTTCATTGTTTTCTTACATCTGACGTCTCGTATACGAAACGCTGTAGCAAAAAGTAATGTCCGACGACATTTGAACGGGCGTTGCTAGTGCTTGACTAAGTCATATGATGGTGCATCGTTATCAGAAACTTCTTGCATCTCATCAAAAAAGTCTCGTTTGGTGTAAGACCTTTCAAGTATAAGAACCTAATGACTGATCTGCATTCAACTATCTCTTAGTCCACTTCAGCAGCCATAAAAAAACAACGAATTCTAGTGAAAAGCTGAAATTTACAATGCGACATGTAGAGACATGTATAATTATACCTGCACAAGTTCCGTTTCCTGCAATAACCGGAAGTGGCTCACGGGAAACCTTTAATGAACACCCATCGTGTGTATATATATATATCATCAAAATAAGCAACAAGGATATCCAGAGGTTATGCAGTACGATCGTTTCATGCGACTCCATTTAATTAAACAATGCAAGTATTACATCAATTTCAAAAAGTAGAGCAATCTTCAGCTGCATACAAATATAGAATTTAGTCAAATTTAAAGGATTCATTTTTATAGTTATTCCATTACCCAACATTACAAAGAGGATAAGTAGGTAGGCAGAGAAACAAGTTTCATCAACAGAAACATAGTAGTAATTAGTATTTTTTCATGGAGATACTGCTTATCATTGGTTTTACTTTGCTTTACTGAACTTATATATATATATATATATATATATATATGAATCCATATGCAAATAGATGGATAGGTCGATAGATAGGTCGATAGATAGATAGATAGATAGATAGATAGATAGATAGATAGATAGATAGATAGATAGATAGATAGATAGATAGATAGATAGATAGATAGATAGATAGATGTGACACAGTTCTTTAATGTCAATTTTTTTGTACTGACCTCCATGTCAGGTTTTTAATGCTGAAATATTTTTTAGTCTTTTGATTATTGGAACCATCATATTCATTTTCATGGATGAAGGCCAAAATATAATTGATTCTTTAATGCTTGTGCCCCATCATAATTTGTCCCTGCGGCCTCTAATTAGTTGTCTATCTAATCGTCTCTGTCCCACTGGGCACGAGACCAATGTTATTTGGTTTTCAATGGAACGATTGTACCATTTCTTGAATAAGAGTTAAAGCATTACTGGTCCTTACGTTATAAAGTTTGAATAAAATATGAAATATACATACATACATACGGACATACACACGCATACATACATGTATACACACATGCATACATATATACATACATGGATACATACGTACATACACACACGAATACATTTATACATACGTACATACATGCATACATATGTACATACACACGCATACATACATGCATACACACGCATACATATATACACACTTACATGCATACATACGTACATATACACACGTATATATACGTGCATACATGCATACATACGTACATACACACACGCATATATATATATATATATAAATACATACATTCATACATACGCCCATTCACACACGCATACATACATACATGCATACACACACACGCCTACATATATACATACATACATGTATATATACATACATAAATACATACATATTCACACATACTTTCTCTATTGGCAAGAAATCTTGAAATATACTGAATAGTGACATACATACATACATGCGTAAAAGCATTATACAAGTTTATAATTTGAATATATATAAGCATGTCTAGATATGCAACTATATGCATGAGAATACGTATATGAAAGAAAACATACAAATCTGCACATACATATATATATATACATACAAACAAAAATAGTCTGTTTTTGTTAATGTTGAAATTCCAATGAAGGAGCCTTGGATCTAGGTTAGAAACCTGTTCTATATTGGCGAGAAATCTTGAAATAAAACTGAACAATGACATACATACATACATACATACGTAATACATACATACATACATACATACATACATACATACATACATACATACATACATACATACATACATGCATAGAAATAAGTGATACTCTTCAAGTTTGAGTCAGAATGAAACTTTCGTGAAAGATGCTTGCCCATGATGTTGTACAGAGGTATCGAACCTTGGACATCATGACTGAAAAGCGAACTTCTTATTAACTCGCCCATGCCTGAATTAATATATATTATGGCTTTGCTCAGCCATACTACATACAACGTGTCAGGAAAGCGAATATCAATATAGAACTATGTGATACAGTATACAGTATATTGATGAAGTATGAAATTATTCATCCTTGTAAAATTATGGCAACCCAGTTTCCTAAAATCGATTATTTCCTTGCATCTAGAAACCCTTTGTGACTATCGACCGATCGATTATGTTGCAACTATCAATGCGTCTACAATTATCGATTCATGTTATAACTGTGAATCCATTCATTACGTATTATTAATCATCCTGTCGATTGACAATCCATTTTATAATAACGGATCTGTCTGCAAGTTGCGCTCAGAAAATGTCCCCGGGACCTTCAGTCACGATTGTTAGAAATTATTTGCAAAACATGCGCGTTAATATCCGGGGCTACAAATTAATAGAGCCGACCTATACACTGGACACCTGGTTCTCATTTATTTTAGCAACGACTGAAATAGTCCAAAATAAAAACCAAACCGATTGCGATGGGATTTGAATCATGAAAAGTGATATATCAATTTTTTTTTCTAAAATAAAAGACAAACATCTTCTCCCAAGGAGAATCTATAAGGATTATAATAAGGTAGATATCAGTCAGATTAAGGTATTTAATCCGACAACATACCCACTCTGTCACTGCAATAAATCCTAAATCTTAATGGATTTTAATATATAAGGCATTTGAAAAATACTTTTATACTTACACACGTAGATGCACACACACAAATTGATATATATATATATATATATATATATGTATATATATATATGTTTATATATTAGTCATCTGGCCCGGAGCCTTTTCTATTAGTTAGTCCTTCTCAAGATGACAACAAAGTCGTAAATTCAAAGCAAAGAGATGTAAAATAACATTCACTGAATATATATTTCTTTACTACCCACAAGGGGCTAAACACAGTGAGGACAAACAAGGACAGACAAACGGATTAAGTCGATTACATCGACCCCAGTGCGTAACTGGTACTTAATTTATCGACCCGAAAGGATGAAAGGCAAAGTCGACCTCGGCGGAATTTGAACTCGGGACGTAACGACAGACGAAATACGGCTACGCATTTCGCCCGGCGTGCTAACGTTTCTGCCAGCTCGCCGCCTTTAACATTAACTAAATATATACTGTACCTTTACATTTTAGTATCCTGTAGTTATGGTGTTAAGAGAAATGTTTGCAAATACATCCCCCCCCCTCTCTCTCTCTCTCATGCTCGCATTTATCCATGTAATTCATGTTTTTTTCTTGCTATGCTCTTTTACTAATTAATAATGTGTCAAATGTGTCAATTAGCAGTGTCGTTGATCATTTTTTCTTTACCTTAATGACGCCGGTGACATATATTAAAAGTCCCCTTATAGAACTATATTCCTAAAACAGTAGAGAATTATTTTATCACCCTCAAATTTGAGAAACAAACATTCATAACATTTTTCTTTTAAAACTTCATTGCATGAGATCGATACCATGAAATTCCTCGAATTGAGCTCTATCATTTAAGCTTTATTAAAATATAGTTTGTTTTTAAAATAAAAAGTTAATTATACTTAAATCCAATTTTTTGCCTTATATTTTTAATGATATTTTACCTCACAACTTTTTTTATACAGATTTGTTGATGTATGAGACCAAATTATGAAATGTATAAGTACTGATGCCGATTTGATCCAATGTGATGCTACAGCATGGCCGTAGACCAATTACTGAAGCAAATGAAAGAATAAAGGAACAAAAAGGAAGACTGTCAAGCATGCATCACATTCTATGAATACAGAAAATAATTTTCAGGGTTACATTGCTAATGAAGGTTTCAGAATGCAATCCCTTGACTAAATGCTAAGCAAAAAAGCTACAGTGACATCGAACCCTTAACCCGCCAAGCTAAAGTTTAAACTGT
>NW_021836021.1:0-15000 GCF_006345805.1 Octopus sinensis
TACTTACTGTGGTTAACCCCGGATCAAACCGGGACCTACATATATAATATATATATATATATATATATATATATGTTTCGGTGCGAATGGTTTGTTATTACGTTGCCGTGTTTTACAATCCTGTAAATAATAACGATGGTATTTTTCTATAAGCTTAAATCTTATGGCGATCACCGTGCAATGACTAAGGAATATGCTCTATTAGAGGAGCATATAAGCTCCTAGTGGAAAAAAGGTTTTCCTACTCACGCGGATAGAAAAGCCTCCTTTTTTCAGTCGAATGATTATGTGCCCCTTTATTAGACTATCTTTTCAGTCAATGCGCGGTGATCGCCATAAGCTCTAAGTTTATACATACATACATACATACATACATACATACATACATACATACATACACACACACACACATACATACATACATACATACATACACACACACATGCATACATACATACATACATACATACATACATACATACATACATACATACATACATACATACATACACACACACATACATACATACATACATACACACACACATACATACATACATACATACATACATACATACATACATACACAGACACATATACATACATACATACATACATACATACATACACACACACATACATACATACATACACACACACATACATACATACATACATACATACATTCATACATACATACATACATTCATACATACATACATACATACATTCATACATACATACATACATTCATACATACATACATACATACATACATACATACATACATACATACATACATACATACATTCAAATTGTGACCGCGTGTGTATAATTGGCAATTTTTTTCCTCCGTCATCCCTTCCTTCGATCTTTCCTTTTCGTATTTTTCCGCTCGAAACGTTAAATCCTCCTTCTTTCTTTCCTTTCCTGGACGTCCAATAACACTGTACTTGTTCCACGTTCTCGCGTTGTTATGTTTCCATGTTTGGATTCACTACATATATATATATATACATATAAATATATATATATATATATATAGATAGATAGATAGATAGATAGATAGATAGATAGATAGATAGATAGATAGATAGATAGATAGATAGAATAAATTTCTTTATTAGCCACACAGGGCTGCACACAGATGGGACAAGTTACAAGGTAGAGCTTTTCTTTTGGGGGATGAAAAAAAGGGGGTGGCGTAGGTTTTCGATCAAGAGGAATCGTAAAAGGGAAGAAAAGTACAAATAAACAAAAAAAAAATTAAAAAAAAAAAAAATGAAAAAATAGAAATAAAATAAAAAGAATAAAAGAATAAAAAAAGAAAGGGAAAAGGAACAAAAGAAAAGAGGAAAAAGGGGAAAAAAAGGGGAAGAGGAAAAAAAAGGAACGATCAATAGGGATCGTGTATCACAGTGTTATGATATATGGTGTAAAGGGGAAAGCAAGTAAGGTTTATCAGTGGGAAGAAAAGCCTACGAAAAAGACCACGGTAACCTTGGTCAATATTGTTATGTGTTACCACATTTGTTTGCAAGTGGGTAACCCTCTGTTTTAAATGTCTGTGTTCATAGGATTATGCTCAAGGTGGCTTCGTCATTCATACGTGCCATCCTTGCTACATTCACCCATCATTTTTTAAAACATTCGCTAGACAAAACTTGCCTCTCTACTCTCACTTTCCTTTTCAAGTAGTACTTGAAGAAGTTGATGAGAGATTGACCAGAGAGGAAAGTGTTTGTCTCCAATCCTTTCAGACGCGTCCACCAGATACATTATTTCGCCATAGCCACAAGGATGATGAAAATAGCTCTTCCTTCCCGTTTGAAGGAAGGAGGCGTGATAATATTGACGATAGACTCAGCTGATAAACCGACTCGTCCCACACGTGACAGCAGTTGTTCGACACAAGCCCACAGGTCGAAAATTGTTGGACACTGCACGAGTGCGTGCAGAACGAAAAAAATCGCTAACGGTACACACGAGGTCATATAATACATATATGTAAATTATATATATATATATATATATATTTATATTATATATTATTATATATATATAAATATATATATAATAATAATAATAATAAAATATTAGGGAATATATCCAAATTTACAGGGAAAAAAAATCAGATTTAGGATTAAATCCAATTTTATAGTGATTTAGTAGGTATTTTCTTTTATCTGAACTCCAATAGAAAATCTTAAGATAGAGGGGGGTTTATATAGAGACGATCTTCTACTAGTTACAAAGAATTGTACTAATAGGAATCTAGAAGTATATAAGAAAAAACTATATAGTTTCTTTAAAAGATATGGTTTACGTATTACTATATATAAGGAGAATTATAATGTTAATTATTTAGATGTTAATTTTAATCTTATTACAGGTAAAACACAACCATATCATAAACTTAATGAGAACCTTAGATATAAATGTTAATAGTAATCACCCATTTTCTATTAAAAAATCGTTGATTAATAATATAAGTAAACGTATTTCATTACTCTCTTATGATATAGAGATTTTTAATAAACATGCTAATTATTATAATGAGGCCCTTAGAGGGGCAGGTTATAATAAGAATATTAAATTTTATAATATTAGCGATAATGATTTAAATGATAATTTTCGAGATACTTCTAATAATAATTATAATTTTGTTACGTTTAGTGGTAAAAATAATAGATATTATAAAAAAAATAATAAAAATGATAAAAATATAAATAAGAATAATATAATAATAATAATATAATAAAATAATATATAAAAAGAATAATATAAATAAAAATAAATTTAATAATTATTATAATAATTATATTGATAAATTAATAATATTAATAATTCCTTAAATGCTGTACATAGATATAATTTGATAATAATTTAATAAAATAAAGAATTATAAATATATTATATTATATAATGATAATAATAATAAGGTTAATAAGAATAAAATTTGGTTAATAGTTCCTTATGGAGATCAAGTTAAAACGAATATTATTAAAGAGATTTAAATGTTATAGAACTATTTATTAGAGATAATCGTAAATATAGAAACATTTTCTCTTTTAATAATTTTGGAGTTGGTTACTCTACCACTAATAATGTTGGTAACATTATTTCTTCATTTAATAAATATAAACTGAATAATTTTTATAAAAAGAAATTATTTGATAATAATATTAATAATGATAAGACTTATATTAATTGTACATGTAGAGATAAATCTAATGTATATTAAATAATAATTGTGATATTAACGATGTAGTGTATAAATGTATAGTTACATTACATGATAATAACTTTAAGAATAATAATTACACAAAAGCGGTTTATATAGGTTTTACTCCTCAAAAATAAAACTAAGAATTGCACAACATATGAATTCTTTTAAAAATAAAAACTTAATCAACTCAACCGGACTTAGTAAGTATATTTGGAGTCTTAATCACTAAATATTATTATAGTTTAATATGGGAAAATAATTTGAAAACTAAATCATATAATATAGGAGCTAATTGTTGTTATTTATGCTCTAATGAGTTTAAAGAAATTTTATTTTATAAGTATGATAATTTACTTAATACTGGGGAGGAGCGCAAAATAAAATGTAGACACAAGTTACTTTACTTATATAATAAGTTTCATGATAAATAGCAATAATAGTTCCCTTTTAGGTTATTTTAGTTTAGTTTTAAATAGTTTAGATGATATATTTTGGTTATGTTGTCTAGGATTTAATATAGTTAGTCTTTATTGATATTTCTTTGTTTTAATTAGTTCATTTTTATGTATATTAATTTAGCGTTTATGGTACGTTAAACTTTAATAATTTATATTAGATTTTTTATTTTTTTATTTTTATTTTTATTTATTTTATTTTATTTATTTTATTTTATTATGTATTTTTATTTTGCATTTGTTATATGTATTTTGAGGATATATTTATATGTTTTTGGGTGTTATTTAGTGGTGTTTTTATTGAGTTTTGTATGTATGTGTGAATGTTTAAGATCCCTTTGTTTTTGTTTTTTATTTGTATGTTGAATTGACAGATTTTATTTGGGTTGTCTTTTATAAAAAGTACACACCCATAACAATTATAAGTGCCCACTTCATTCGTTGTACTGGGTTTGCATGTGAGCCTCAGCATATGCACCTAACGGCCACTCCAGCCACATGGATAAATAAAATGGGTTTGTTATTAGGTTTTGGGATGTATGTGTTAATTTGTCTGTGTGGGGAGGGAGTGGGTTTTGGTGTATATGAGGTTTATAAGTTAGTATAGGTATGTGTATAAGTCGTGAGTCTGTGGTTTACGTGTGTGTATTTGTGTGTGAATGTTTAGGTTAGGGGGTTTACTTTATAGGTTTGTTATAGAGTTTAGCAAAGGGAGATTTATCGTTATATGTTTTTAAGAGTTTTGTTTTATCATGGTTTTTTTAGGGAATTCGTGGTAATTAGTCTATATTTTCGATATGGATTATATATAGGTTATATATGGATTATATACTTATATTTTTTCATTTATACTTTAATTATTTAAAAGTAATATTATTATTATTATTATTTTATTTTTATATTTAAAATTTTGATTTTTTAGATTGGAAGTCCACCTGAAGATTGTCGATCAAGACAAGAAACGATTGTAGTGGGTTTTTTTTGACTATTATTAAATTTTATGTATTGATTAAGTCTTTCCTTGTTTGTTTTGCAAAATAGTGGTTTTGTCTCAAATAATATTTTATATATATATATATATATTATATCTATATATATATACATGTATATATGCATAATATAAATATATATATATATATGCATATATACACATATATGCATATATATACAATATATATATATAGTATATATTATTTACTATTTATATAAATATAGAGAGAGATATAAATATATACATATATACATATACATACATATACATATGTATGTGTGTGTGTGTGTGTGTATATATATATATATATATATATATATATTATATATATATACACATATATATATATACACGTGTACGTACACGTGTGTTGGAGGCTGCGGGTGGTGCTGGTGGTAATAAATAAAGCCTTATGCGTCTCTTTCGATGTTTCAAATGTTTCTTTCTTTGTTTTTTTCTTTCTTTCTTTCTTCCTTTCTTACTATCGATAATAATGAATAAAGATTTAAATTTGCTTCGTAATATTTCTAAGAAAGAAATGGCGGCCGAACGATTCGATTTCTCCATAAAGACATTTCTATGGACTTTGGTGCAGATAGAAGCTTAGTTTATGAGAGTTCTGTTGAAAGAACATTTGGAATCTGGGTCTCAGCAAATTGACGTTTGTTAAATGAAGCGTAAGAGAAAGCTGTTTGACACCCAAGACAACACAGGTACAGTTATACACACACATGTATAACTATGTGTATGTATATGTATACACATGTACGTGTAATATATACACAAAATATATACATAAACATATATGTATAATATATACTTGTTTATCAAACTTTTTATGATTTTATGTATATATGTATATATATATATATATATATATATATATATATATATATATGTGTGTGTGTGTGTGTGTGTGTGTGTGTGTATACATACACATACATACATATTCACATACATACACATTCACATACATAATATATATAGAGAGAGAGAGAGATATAGATATATAGATATGTACGTATGTATATGTATGTATATGTATATATATGCATGCGCTATTAAACACATGCTTTTCAATACAGCCGTGTGAATAGTCGGTGAAGATGGCGTGAACGATGATGGCTATGGAAGATGCGAAACTCTTTTCCGCAAATAACCAGACAATTTAACGGATGTGGTGTACGATGTGTGGTATGAAGCGGCGTGATGTGACGGTGGTGGAGCATAGAAACTGAATTATATAATTTAGTGTTGGCTTGGATTTATGCAATATCTGCCGTTAATGGCTACCGGTTTCATGAATTGTTTCTATTATGAATTAACAAGCAAGATGAGAGAACAATAAAAACATGGCGGCCGTAATGAGCGAAAGGGGTATTGCTGATGGAAGGTTTCTTCATGTTGACCAGTTATCGTAGCCGAATTTTGATTTTCATCATCATAAAATTCCTCGTCTGTACGTTTTAATGTCACTGAGTGATAGAAGAGAGAGTTGGGTTGATTGAGATATATAGACGGAGAGTTATCTAACTAGTCACCTTGTTTCGTGCATAAATACTTAACTTGATTAATGCATAGTTATGTATGTAGATAGGTAGATGCACCGAGAGGAAGATAGACTGGTCTGCAGACAGACAGACACACACACAGATACGTAGATGAATTGACAGATATTTAATAAACAGATTCGTACACAAATATATGCGTACATACACACAAACACACACATAAGCATACATACGCACACATATATATAGAGAGAGTATATATATAGAGAGAGTATATATATAGAGAGAGTATATATATAGAGAGAGTATATATATAGAGAGAGAGTGGGGTAAGGAGAGGCAGAGAAAGAAACAAATGTGTACATATTTATACAGATAGATTGATAGATAGATAGATAGATAGATAGATAGATAGATAGACTGATGGACGGACAACAGACAGACAGACAGGTAGGTAGGTAGGTAGGTAGGTAGGTAGGTAGGTAGGTAGGTAGGTAGGTAAGTAGGTAGACTTATATACATATATAAATACATACACATAAATATGTGTATACATGCATACATACGTAGCAAGAGAGAGAGAGAGCGCGCGAGAGAGAGAGAATTGTCGAAAATAGATAGATAGATAGATAGATAGATCGAATAGATAGATAGATAGATAGATAGATAGATAGATAGATAGATAGATAGATAGATAAATATAGATAGATAGATAGATAGATAGATAGATAGATAGATAGATAGATAGATAGATAGATAGATAGATAGATAGATAGATAGATAGATAGATAGATAGATAGATAGATAGATAGATAGATAGACCAGTTCCATGTTCATCGATGTTCATACTGAATAATTCGAAAATTGTTCGTTTGCCTCACTGAAATTACACTATTTATTCATCCAATCAAAATTGTGATTCTTAATTCTCTGCGATGGCCTCCTGAGAAGCTTAGCTCTGCACAATTGAGGTTAAGCCGTGATGACCTACTAAAATATTCCATAAACTTTCAAAAGCCAGAGGATTCAAAAGCATTTGCTGATGACGAAGCTTATTAAAGTATATTTGTTTATTTTCGAATATTTCTGGCTGTTCGGAATATATTAAATATTGAACATTACATATACGAAAATTGCTCTCAGCGAGTAAAAATAGCTTATTAAATGCAGCTGTATGTGATATTACAATACGTTCTCTATAGGTTTGGCCGTCGCCTGGTTGGTTTAACCAATAACTCTGTCGGTTGCTAAGGTTGGTGTTCCAGTTGTTCCTTCAACAGCTTTCTCGTGAAATGAATGTGCTCACGGCTAAGCACTCCACAGGTACTCGTACCATTATCGTGGTTCTCAGGGAGATTCACCGGGTCAGAAAATGTGACCAGGTTTTGGATTACAGGTGTTACTAATCCCGTAAATGAGCGGTTCGGCAAAAGGGAATGATAGAGTAAGAAACAGGCTTAAAAAGATAAGTACAGGTGTCCGATTCATTCGACTAAATATTCTGCAAGGCGGAGCAACAACATGGCTGCAGTCACATGACTGAAGCAAGTAATATATAATGTTTGTGTGTGGGGGGGGGTGCTTGTATGCGTGAATGTATGTCACTTCTATTTTTTTAAATTATTATAACTATTCCACTGAGTAGGGAACCGGTTTCCAACAAAGATACAAGGCTCCATCTTTGGTATATAGTCAACACAGGCAAATTCACATTTGGAACTTGAGAAAAGTCTTGCATATTTTTACTGTTCCACTCACAGATTGCACTTATAATGTACGAATCAGCCGGTCGATTTCTCTTTCTGAAAATCCCGGGTCATCCAGATTCTCCTTTAAGCATTTACTAACAAAAAAAAACCTAGTGCTCCAATTATTATTGGTATGAATATGAATTCATAGACTGGGTATTGAAGCTGGAGGTTTCGAAGCAGTTGTCTATAGATATCCGCTTTTTCTTTGATTTTCAAAGAGATATTTATATCTGCAAGGCAGATATAAATTTCCTGATATGTCACATGCTCTACCGTGTGCATGTGTGTATGTATGCATGCATGCATGTATGTATGCATGCATGTATGTATCTATGCATGTATGTATATATGCATGCATGTATGTATGTATTCATGTATGTATGATGCATGTATGCATGCATGTATGTATGTATGCATATATGTATGTATGCATGTATGTATGTATGTGTGTATGTGTGTGTGCATGTATGTATGCATGCATGTGTGTATGTATGCATATATGTATACATGCATGTAGATATGTATGCATATATGTATGTATGTATATATGTATGTATGTGTGTATGTGTGTGTATGTATGTATGTATGTATGTATGTATGTATGTATGTATGGTATGTATGTATGTATGTATGTATGTATGTTTGTATGTGTGTACGTGTGAGTGTATGAATGTCTCTTCTGTATTCATTTAAATCCTTCCTCTGAAGAAGGATCTGGTTTCTAACCAACATACAAAGCTCCATCTGTGGAATGTCGATAACGAAAAGAGTGTCATATTTTCAGCATGAGAAAAGTCTTGCATACTTTTACTGTTCCGCTTACAGATTGTATTTGTAATGTGCGAATCGGTTGGTGTAATTTCTTTATCTGAAAATCCAAGCTTATCCAGATGTAGGCGATCGATGTAATTGACTTCCCTCCGTCCCCTCAAATTACTGGCTTTATACTGAAATTTCAGAACAATATTAAACGTCTTTAAACCTAATTCTATCTTTGTATCATTTCTTTTCTATCTTTATATTATTGTCACAAGAACTGAAAATGAATCTTCCCAAATAAAGTGCACCTCAATTTCAAAGCTCTGATGAAGCTATATGATGTTACCCAGCAACTCAACTAAGATTCCACATCTTACAGCAGAAACAGCTGTTAGCTAATGTAGTTCATGATATAGCCTTTGTTTTCCTCCGGTATCATATTTTTCCTATTACCACTCTATAATCCTCTACCATTGTTCTGCATCATACATATATTGAGTTCTACACCAAGTTACTAATCACACGATGCCTAAGTAAAATATTACAATATTGGGTTGTCTGGAAAGTTCGTGCCGATTTTTAAAGGAAAGAAAAAGGTCAATAAATACTTGCCATTACATTTTTAATCAACCAAATATGAACCATTTTGTTGCACAATGCGTCTCCATCTTTCCTTTGACTTGAAAATACCCTCTTCCCAGAATTGAGGTGGTTTCAAGGCAAAGAATTCATCAAGGTATCTTTTTGCATCATCCAAGGAATTGAAATTTTTAGCATTAACACTATTCTGCAGAAACCTGAATAAGTGAAAATCCGAAGGAGCAATATCTGGAGAATATGGAGGGTGGGGTAACACATCCCAGCCGAGCTGCAGCAATTTTTGTCCGGTTCCCAAATCATCAAGTGCTGAAAATTGACTTTCTTATCTTCCATTTTAAAGGGTTACATATTAACACAGGTTATAGGGACATAAACCTTCTTCCGCGAAAAGATAGCTTAAACTGTGCTCCAAATGGAGGTGTAGTCAAATCCTATTTTATGGACTCAACCATGTTCTAAAATAAGTCGAAAGGTAAGCTACAATAATTCGGCACGAACGTCATATATCAGTCGCTACTCTTTTATTAGATCTTACTCATCTTCATCTTTTTTGGATGCACTTCTCTAATAATTTCTGTTGGTTTACGTTGTTCTTCTTTTCCTGGAAGATATTAAGATTTCGTTCTTTTCGTGTGGGTGTTCAATAGAGAGAAACTCTGTGTGTGTGTGTGTGTGCGTACGTGTGTGTGCGTACGTGTGTGTGTGTGTGTTTGTGTTTGTGTGTGTCCTTGTTTGTGTGTATATGTGTACTTATAGCGCGCAAGTTTTACATGAAATTTAAAGATTTGTTTCTTCGTGTGGGTGTGTGTAGGTGTGGGTGAGGGTGTGGATAGGTGTGGGTGGGTGTGGTGCTTGTGTGAGAAAGAGAGAGTAAGCATGTGTGTACGTATGTGTGGTGTGTGTGTGTGTGAGTGGCATGTAGATTTTACATGAAATGTTAAGATTTGGTTTATCGTGTGGGTGTGTAAACGACAAAGAGTGTTTTTATATGTATGCGTGCGTGTGTGTATGCATGCACTTGTGTGAGTATGCGTGTGTGTGTGTGTGTGTGTGTGTGTGTGTGAATTTTACATGGAATACTAAGACTTGGTCCTCGCGCATCTGTAAGTGCATATGTATGCGTTAGTGTATATGTGTGTGTGTATGTGTATCTGTGTGTGAGTGTATATGTGTATATATGTGTATGTATGTGTGTGGGGGTGTATATGTATATATGTGTATGTGTGTATGCAAGTGTATGTGAATGTATACGTATGTGTGTTGTGTGTGTGTGTGTGAGTGGCATGTAGATTTTACATGAAATGTTAAGATTTGGTTTATCGTGTGGGTGTGTAAACGACAAGAGTGTTTTTATATGTATGCGTGCGTGTGTGTATGCATGCACTTGTGTGAGTATGCGTGTGTGTGTGTGTTGTGTGTGTGTGTGTGTTGAATTTTACATGGAATACTAAGACTTGGTTCTCTCGCGCATCTGTAAGTGCATATGTATGCGTTAGTGTATAATTGTGTGGTGTGTATGTGTATCGGTGGTGTGAGTGTATATGTGTATATATGTGTATGTAGGTGTGTGGTGGTGTATATGTATATATGTGTATGTGTGTATGCAAGTGTATGTGAATGTATGTATGTGTATTTGTATGTATGTGTATGAGTGTATATTTATATGTATATATATATATATGTATGTGTGTATATGTGTATATGTATATATGTATGTGTGTATATGTGTATGTATGTGTGTATATATGTATGTATATATATGTGTGTGTATATGCGTAGGTATGTGTGAGTGTATATGTATATGTGTATGTATGTGTGTGAGCGTACGTGTATATACGTGCATATAGCCAGTGGGTTTCCTACCCGTTAGATTTAAAATATTTGATTTACGATTCTCAATGTTAACAAGTTCTTTTCTTTTCTTTTATGTTTTTTTTTTCCTATTTCTGTATTTTGTATTATTTTATTTCTCATTAAGGAAACGAGTCGGTTGGATCGTTAGAAGGTCGGTAGAAATGCTTCGTGGTATTTCTCCGAGCTCGTTACATTCTGAGTTCAAATCCCACTAAGATCACCTGTATCTTCCATCCTTTGGAGCTCCATAGATTAAAGTACCATCCAAGCATCGAGATCTATGGTGCTTAGGAGTATTTCGTCCAACTTTAGATTCGAGTTCAACTTCTGCTAAGGTCGACTTTGCCTTTAACCTCAACTGGTTAAGGTCAAACAACCGACAAGCAAATCTGTGGCATTGAGCAGAATATTTGCTGTAGCGTATCTTTTATTGCATCAGGGCATGTATTATTATTATTGAATAAGTCCTATTCTGCGTTCAAATTCCGCTGAGGTCGCTTTGCTTTATATCCTTTCGGGGGTCGATAAAACAAATACCAGTTGAACACTGGGGGTCGATGTAATCGACTTACTCCTTCCCACGAACTTGATGGCCTTCACCAAAATCTGAAATCAATGTCGTAATTGGAACCTGTACTTATATAAGGGGAAAACATTTTTGTTTTCTTATTTCGAATATTATTTTATTATTATTATTATCATTATTATTACTATTTATTACTATCATCATCATCGGGGTCAATGAAATAAGTACCTGCTACGCACTGGGGTCGATGTAATTGTCTTGCCTTCCATCCCAAAGTTTCAGTCCTTGTACCTCTAGTAGGCGTCGAGCTGGCAGAATCGTTAGAACGCCGGGTAAAATGTTTAGCAGTAGATCGTTCGTCTGTACGTTCTGAGTTCAAATTCACCCGAGGTCAGTTTTGCCTTTTATTCTTCCGGAATCGATAAAATAAATACCAGTTGAACATTGGGGTCGATGTAATTGGCTTAACCCCCTCCCCCGAAATTGCTGCCCATGTGCCAAATTTGAAATCATTATCATTATCATTATTATTATTATTATTATTATTTATTATTATTATTATTATTATTATCATCATCATCATCATCATCATCATCATTGAGTGACAGAGCAGTATATGCCATCAAAGTGACACTGGGGTAAAATATACGAAGCCCAGTATACCCATCATGACTACCCGTCTGATAAGGGTACACCAGGCACATGCATCACAACCATATGTGCGCGACATGGTGATCTCATATCAAGATAAACAGCACATGACCTTGCAGGTGGAGCCCAGTTAGAATTTACTTCCGGTCGAATAGCTTATCTCGCTCGAAAGGTCCCTGAATAAATGTTGTTTGTGGATGATGAATAAAACACCCATGTTTTCAAATGGGAATTATCCAAACTCTAAAGAATTGCTCTCAACACATGGCTATGATGCTCCCCCACTACTTCTGCTCGTGGTCAGAGATGCACATATCGTCATCCACTAAGGGACATACTCAACTGGTTAAGGTCAAACAACTGACAAGCAAATCTGTGGCATTGAGCAGAATATTTGCTGTAGCCCATTTTTTATTGCATCAGGGCATGTATTATTATTATTGAATAAGTCCTATTCTGCGTTCAAATTCCGCCGAGGTCGCTTTGCTTTATATCCTTTCGGGGGTCGATAAAACAAATACCAGTTGAACACTGGGGGTCGATGTAATCGACTTACTCCTTCCCACGAACTTGATGGCCTTCACCAAAAAATGAAATCAATGTCGTAATTGGAACCTGTACTTATATAAGGGGAAAACATTTTTGTTTTCTTATTTCGAATATTATTTTATTATTATTATTATCATTATTATTATTACTATTTATTACTATCATCATCATCATCATCATCATCATCATCATCATCATCATCATCATCATCATCATTATTATTATTTTTATTATAATTATTATTGTTATTATTATTATTAATTATTATTATTATTATTATTATTATTATTATTATTATTATTATTATTATCATTATTATTATCAGAGTCAGAAACTGTAGAATGTCGGAATAAATGCATGAATTTGTTTTCCAAATCTGCATAGGTCGTTTTACGTTACGAGTGTCGGCGATGTCCTAGCAGAGGTCAATGTCTTCGATAATGGCCAGCATTTCAAAATGATCATTATGAAGCATTTAACTTTATGGAAAAAATATGAGATTATGGAACGCCATATGTTTACATGATGCAGTCTGTCAAAAATTCTGCAAACTGAAGCCTGTACCAGGTCGCTCGGCATGCTAGAAGCAACAGCGAAATCTCCCTGAAATCACAACCGACCATCTTACAAAATAAACAAGTTGGTTAATTTGGGTTTGAGTTGCTTGTATGCAGGAATAAGACGAGCAGGTCACGGTGGGAAAGCTTTAGATCTGCTCATTACATGCTTACCTGGGGCTAAACAAATATAAAAACGACACTGTTTATCTGATTTGAGAACTGCGTAGAAAGAAGCAGACTGGTTTTCTAAGCCTGCTTCGTTCTGTATTAAAATGTCATCGACTCAAGGTTAATGGTTTTGTGCAGCCTAAGTCATGTGATGGTTACGTTGGAATGGTGGTGGAGGCTTGTTGGTAGTGCTCATTAAGGTGGGGATGGCTACGGTGCTGATGATAGTGACAGTAGCGTGGTGGTGGTGGTGGTGGGGGAGTGATGTTGGTGGTGGAGGGATTGTGGAGGAGGTTCTGGTGAGGGGGAATTGTGGTGGTGGTGGGAATTGTAGTGGTGGTGGGGATAGAGGTGAAGGTGGCGTTGATGATGGTAGTGGTGGTGGTGGTGGTGTGTTTTGATGGGGTGGTGGTGTTGATGATGATAATAGTGGCAATGGTGGTGGTAGTGATGATGGTGATGGTGGTGATGATGATGGTGGTGCTGATGATGGCAGTAGTGCAGTGGTGTTGTTGTTTTTGGTGGTGGTGGTGGTGTCGGCGGCAGCGGCAGCGGTGGCGGCGTCGGTGGTGGTGGTGACGGTGGTGCTGTTAGTGATATTCGTTATCCCGGTGATTTTGCTTAAGGTGGGGATAGTTTCAGAAACAATGAGATTGCAGAAGTGTTGATGTTGTTGTTGTTGTTGTTGTTGTTATTGTTGTTGTTGTTGTTGTTGTTGTTGTTGTTCGTTGATTCGTCGGGAAGCCGAGAAGGAACTGTACCCACGGCCCTTACAACCCCTCTCTTACCGTTACTTATAATACTATAATATTCCCCCTTGGATACTTTCTGGTTGACAGCTATAGGGGATAAAAATGTTAGCAGGAAGGAAGGACTGGGCGTCATGGTCGCTAACCGGCCATGGATGAGGACAGAAACCGAGAAAAATCAGGTGAGGATGCCTGAATGAAGGACATGCAGGTGAGGCGGGCGAATTACGCTTGGTCTCTTACTCCTCGGGCAAGGAGGTACTGGCGTTTGTTACGTACCTCTCACGTGTTTCACATGATGGGCTTGTTTTTAATTTTCTTCTGGCTCACCATGAAAGCAACGCTGCTGTTTTTTGAAATTACCGTCCTTGGGAGTATTTCATCAATTGCTACAGTATCTGCTGTCTACTTATACAAATGAATCCATATTCTTGTTCTTTTAATCTTTGCAATTTCGAAACATTTAAAGAAATTCTGTCTTTTTGCTTATGGATTTCTTTTCGGAGAGAAAACAAACAAAAAAGTACAAATGATTCGATTCGAGTTTCAATTCGATTTGAAACTCTCATCAGAGAATATGTACACCTCTTCTTGACCCATACAAATATGCTACGAATATTTCAAATAGGAGCTAGCGTGGCGGTGTG
>NW_021836021.1:20000-26321 GCF_006345805.1 Octopus sinensis
TGGGTATATATATATAAATATGTGTGTGTGTGCATGTGCGTACATTTGTGTGCAAGTGTCCGAAACTATATACATATATATACACACACACATGCACACACATTTATATACTCAGTTAGATTGATAGACACATTGACATGCAGACAGGCATACAGACAGTTTGAGACATAAATACATAGATCAGAAGAAAAGGTAGGACATATGGACACATGCATATATATGCATGTGTATGTGAGAGAGAGGGGGAGAGAGGAGATAGAGAAGGATAGAGAGAGTATGTGTGTGCGTACGCGCCCGTGTCTGTGTGTGCCTGTGCATCTGTGTGTATTGACACACATGCAATGATATTCATGCCTATATACATCTGTGTATATATATATATATATATATATATTATATGTGAATGTACGTTTGTATGGTCATTGAATCCATAATTTAATATCGCTTTTTGAGATCACATACATGTAGACAAAATGTGTGTGTGTGTGTGAGTGTGTGTGTGTGTGTGTGTGTGTGTGTGCGCGGTGTTGTGTGCGCGCGTGTGTGTTGTGTGTGTGTGTGTGTGTGTGTGTGTGTGTGTGCGTGTGTGTGTGTGTATGTCTACGTGTGGGTATATATAAATGAATAAGTGATGAACCAGCTGTTGTTGAGAGTAACTAAAATACTTCTGTGCTAAGTAGAAAACTGGAATAAATTCTTGAAAAATCACCTCCGAGAATCAGGATGGATAAAAAAATTCATAGAGACAAGGAGAAGCTGAACGGAAATCGTTTTTATTTCAGATAAGTTAGTCGTCTTCGAATGAGAAGAAGAAGAACATGCCGCAAAACACCCAAAGTATTAAAATATATGTATTGTATCCTAGGTATATATATATAATATATATATATATATATATATATTATATATATATAATATATAATATATATATATATATAATATATATATATATATAGAGATAGATATATAGAGAGATATGTATATGTACGCATATCTATATATATTATATAATATATATAATATATATATTAGTTAACGTATTTTTAGATACAGGAGAGTATATATAATCTATATATATATATACATACATTACTATCAATACATATGTAATACATAACAAAAATTGCATATACATAACATAGTATCATTATATATAGTTTATGTATATATACTTATGTATACGTAATATGTATATTAATATAGATTATATATATAGATATATATATATACGTATGTATACGTACATATGTATGTATATATATATATTTATATATATATATATATATATATATATATATATATATATATATATATATATATACACATACACACAACCATATATATATATATATATATATATATACACAACACATACACACAAATATATATATATATATTATATATATATATATGCATACATACATATATACAAAAATCTGCCCATACATATACACGTCAGTGTGTGCATGTATGGCTTGTGTGTGTGTATATATATGTGAATACATGGACGGAAATACTTCTGTATTTATATTTCACCAATACGCATTAGTACAATACCGCATGTAAATGGCATCATATATATGCGTATATACACATATGTATATATACATCTATGTATACACATACACACACACACACACACACACACACACACACACACACACACACACATATATATATATATATATATACACACATATATTGTATACGTTTATATATGCCTTTTTGTTTGTTTATAAGCAAGAACATTCTTATATACATATACCAGCATGCAACGATTAATGCGCCCTAGGATCCAATGCGACAGCTCCTAATTATTTATATCGCATATATGCAAATAGGAGGATTATTTGCATATAACAGAACTCTCGTATAACGTCATATGGCTTCTTGTTGTAGCTGCTGCCATTGGACATCTACTCGACGGAATGGTAAAAAAAAGGAGACCCTTTGTCTTACACTATGGAGCCCACTGGGTAATTAAACGACCACGAGGTTTCTTGGACGGCCTTACTAGCTGAAACTCAATATTGTACGTGGATATAGATAGATAGAGAGGAAGAGAGAGAGACATAGATAGATAGATAGATAGATAGATAGATAGATAGATAGATAGATAGATAGATAGATAGATAGATAGATAGATAGATATATAGATAGATAGATAGATAAAGAGAGAGAGTGATAAAAAGAGAGGGTACCAAAGGGAGAGGGAGGGAGAGAGAGAGAGACATATAGTAGATCGATAGATATATAGATCGATAGTAGATAGATAGATAGATAGATAGATAGATACCCTGATTGTGTGTCAGGAATATGCATGCGCAAATATATACATGCATATATATATGTGTGTGTGTGTGTGTGTGATTGTATAAATATATATGTGTGTGAGTGTATAAGTACATTTGTATTGTAGATATATTTGCATATATATACAATACATCCATGCATATATACTATATTATATATATATATATATTATATATAAAACACATAGACATACTAATAAATACACACAAAATACACACATATATGTAGAGGTAAAGATATACAAGCATACATGCATATGTATGTATATTGAATTTAATATATATGTGTGTGTGTGTATGTATGTATACCTACATACATAGATGCATGCATGCTTCGCGTACGTAGATACAAAGTATACATACTCGCATACAATCATACATATATATATACAATCATATATATATGCACACATACAGATATATACATCAAATCAGCAAACAATTGCTGTTCTCTGAACTAAGTTCTCCTTGTGCCTGTCCACCATGACCATCGCCAGAGACTCCATACATATATGTTGACAAAATTGCGCATGTGCAAGTTAATATGCTGAAAGGAATGCCTTACGGCATAACATGATTTTAGTTCAACTCCTATGGAGGCTAGCGTTGCTTTCCATCCCTCCGGGGGTCAATAAGTAGCTGTACTAACGTTAGGACGGTGCAGTTTCAGAATTATTGGAACTTACGATGCGAAGCTTGGCAATATTTCTTCCGGATCTTTGTGTTCTGAGCACAAATTCCAGGGTGGCAGATTTTGTTCGTGGCCGTGTTTAATACAAGAATCTGGCCCTCCAGGCCACTCAGTTGCATGGATAAGTTTGGAGGGAGGCAGAATTCTGGTTTTTAAAATACCTTCCTCCCACCAACACACCAGCATTCGCGAAGTTCATTTAAAGAGTCATTGATGTGGTATTTCCTCGTGTTTTAGCAGTAAAAATAGCAGTTAAATCGTCACGAAATTACATTTTTCAGTCTTGAAACAAACTTGAAACATTGGGTGATATTATCCTCCAAATGTTTGAAAACCGAAGAGATGGCCGCAAATAGAACGCCTATGATCATAGGTCTAGTCGAACAAGGATGTTCGGTATAGTAGTAGTAGTATAGTAGTAGTAGTAGTAGTAGTAGTAGTAGTAGTAGTAGTAGTAATGTATATAATAGCGTTGTTATAGCGACGTATACGCATTTTATGACTTTACGATCTGGTTTCAAATCCTTCCCAAGTCATTTTTGCTTTTCAGGGTCTTGATTCTTCTTTCAACCATCCATCCCTTTCCCCCATTCCTCTCTCTCTCCCTCTCTCTCTCTCTTACACAAACACACACACATGATTATGTCTTGTAAACTTGTAAATGGGCGCCATATTAACAACGACGTTTATGATAAGGATTAATATGATGCACCGGACAAAATTCCCGACGATATTTGTTCCGGCTTTTTTATGATTACAGTTCAAATCCCGCTGAGGACCACTTCTCCTCTTCATCCCTCCAGAGTCAACGAAATAAAATACCAGTTACTTCCTGGCGATCAATGTAATCGACTGAATCTTTTGCCTTCACAAAATATTTGCTGTTCTATTGATGAAAAATGTAGGAGAGGAAGCAGACGAGAAGACAGAGGGGAGGGTATCATTATAGTGTTGACAGTGATGATGATACAGCTCAAACATGTTGTTGTTGTTGTTATTGTTGTTGTTGTTATTGTTATTATTATTATCATCATTATTATTATTATTATTATTATTATTATTATTATTATTATTATTGTTATTATTATTGAGCGGGAGAGCAATGCATGCCATCAAAGTGACACTGGGGTAAAACATACGAAGCCCAGTATACTCATTATGACTGCCCGTCTGATAACGGTACACCAGGTACATGCATCACAACCGAATGTGCGCGACATGGAGATCTCCTATCAAGATAATCAGCGTATGACCTTGCAGGTGGAGCCCAGTTAGAATTTTCTTCAGGTTGAGTAGCCCATCCGCTCAAACGGTCCCTGAATAAGGGTTGTTTAAGGATGTTGAAAGAACCACCCAGGTTCCAGAGGTGAATTATTCAAACCCCAAAGAATCCCTCTCAACACATGGCTATGATGCTCCCCCACTACTTCTGCTCGTGATCAGAGATGCACATATCGTTAGCCACTAAGGGACATGCTCAACTGGTTAAGGTCAAACAAATGACAAGCAAATCTGTGGTATTGAGCAGAATATGCTGCTTTAACCCTATATCATTATTATTATTATCATTATTATTATTATTATTATATATTATTATTATTATTATATTATTATTATTATTATTATTGCAATTGTTATTACAATAAGGATGATGACGATGACAGCAAGTGTAATAATGATGCGCTGACGACGGTGGGAATGAATTCGATGCTTGCGTGGATGGTTGCAACGATTGCGACGCCATGATGATGATGACGATGGCGATGGTGATGTGATGGAAACGACAATGGTAATAGGATGACGAGGAGGACGTTGACAGATATGACGAAGCTGTGTGTTAAGCATTTCACATAGAAAGAAATTAAATGGCGATCTGATCTACTTCACTAAACTTTAACTTAATGAAACAACTCGAGAAATATTCCATCAACAAACACACCTACGGCAAAGTTAAGACAGAAGATTGGATATCCCATGATTCATCATTTCTGCATTTATTTAGATAAAAATGCAATAAATATATAAATAAATAACGTTGCTTTGTAAATTGTCACAATGTAGCGCGAAATCCGACACTCGATTGATGGTTGTGTGGATTCCTGTTCTTACCTGCAGGGAGAAATCAGTGAGAATTTCGAAATAATAACAAGAGGTACTTTCAAAAACAAAGATGGTTGAGAGAGATAGATGTTAGTTAAAATATATTCACAACGTCGCTCATAGAAACACACGAAAAGCATACTTTTGTTGCAAATAAATAGAAATTAAAGTTATTTTAGTTTTCTATTTCACAATTTGAAAAACAATAACAAATGTTTTGCAGGTATTCGTTTGTTGCCTTTTATTTTTTTTTAGATTTTATTTATTTAATTTTTTTGGGTTTTGTTCAGAGTTTACGTTGTGGTTTTTCCTTTACAGTTTTTTTATTTGTTATTTTTCCGCATTTTCTGTTTAGGTTCATTATCGCTGACACACTCTCACACAAACATACACATACACACTCACGTATATATATGCATATGTATACATGCATACATATGTGTGTGTATATATATATATATATAAATACAAATGAGCGCGTGTTGTGTTGTGTTTGTATGTATTTATATATATATCTAACATGTAAGTGTATATATATATATATATATATATATATCTGTATATATATATTGATATATATATATATATCATATAATGTGTATATATATTTATATATGTATGTTTATATATGTATATGTATGTATATATATTTATATGAATTTGTATGTATATATATGTATATGTATGAATATATATGCATATGGGTTGTAATATACATGCATATATGTATATATACATATATAAACATGTATATTTACATATATATGCACATACATACGTAGGTATAAAATATTCCCACTAACAAATGTATATGTATACACAGACATGAGCATATATATGAGTGTATGTATTTGTGTGTGTGTGAGTGTGGTGTGTGTGTGTGTGTGTGTGTGTGTGCGTGTGTGTGTGTGTGTGTGTGCGTGTGTGTGCGTGCGTGAGCGTTCGTGTGTGTATGTATACATTCATGAAGCTATACATTCCAACAATTGAATATATTTCATGAAAACAAATATAAAGTATAAATTTTATTGCAAAGTAGACGAGATGGTTGATATATATACACATGTGTGTAATTTTGAATGTATTATCTATGTATGCATATAATTCCTTAACAAAATAAGCATTAAAATGTGTCGTCTAAGTTACAGCAGAATTTATGTCATTTATATATTTTTTGTAAAATATATTTAATTGCTAAAGTGAGCAGAAACTGAATTA
>NW_021836022.1:0-5000 GCF_006345805.1 Octopus sinensis
GCAATGGAGAGCAACAAGAAGAAGAAGAAGAAAGCCGAGACGGAGAGCGACCATAACAACAATGGCGTCCGTTGATGTTTAGCAGGAAAAAATATTTTGATGGATTGGGCGAGGTTGTGTGATTTGCATTCAAGGAGGTTCAATTGTTGGTGATGGTGACATGCTAAATGAATATTTTGTAGGGTGTGTGTGTGTGTGTGCGTGTGTGTGCGTGAGTGAGTGTGTGTATGTGTATGTGTGTGTGTGTGCGTGTGTGTGCGTGAGTGAGTGTGTGTGCGTGAGTGGGTGTGTGTATGTGTATGTGTGTGTGTGTGTGCGTGTGCGTGTGTGCGTATGTGTGCGTGAGTGTGTGTGTTTGTGAGTGTGTGTGTGTGTGTGCGTGTATGTGCGTATGTGTGTGTGCGTGAGTGAGTGTGTGTGCGTATGTGTGCGTGAGTGTGTGTGCGTGAGTGAGTGTGTGTATGTGTGCGTGTGTATGTGTGCGTGTGTGTGCGTATGTGTGCGTGAGTGTGTGTGTGTGCGTATGTGTGTGTGTATATGCGTGTGTGTGCGTATGTGTGCGTGATTGTGTGTGCGTGAGTGAGTGTGTGTATGTGTGTGTGTGTGTGCGTGTGTGTGTGTGCGTGAGTGAGTGTGTGTATGTGTATGTGTGCGTGTGTGTGAGTGTGCGCGTGAGTGACTGTTTGCGTCTGTGTGCTTGTGTGTATGTATGTGTATGCTTGTCTGTGCGTGCGTGTGTGTGTCTGTGCATGTGTATGTGTGTGTACATGAGTGAGTGTGTACGCGTGAGTGAGTGTGTGTATGTGTGTGTGCGTGAGTGTGTGCGTGTAGTGAGTGTGTGTGTCTGTGCGTAAGTATGCGTGTGAGTTTCTGTGCGTGCGTGCGTGAGTGCATGCGCATGTGTGAGTATGTGCGAGCGTGTGTGTGTGTGTGTGTGTGATTGTGAAGGCGCGTGGCTTGGTGGTTAAGATATTCGGCTCGTGATCGTAAGATTGTTAGTTCGATTCCCAGTGACGCCTTGTGGCCTTGAGCAAAACACGTTACTTCACGTAACTCCAGTTCGTTAATCTGGAATTTATATTCTGACTTACTGCCATCTTCTACACAGAACCGTTCAAATTATTATCACAATCTTCTTATTACCACCATCACCCCTCCCCCCCATGATTCCCTACTACGTCTACTTCTCTGGTCTTTTCTCGCCAACGACCAACATTGACGTTCACACAAACGCAAATATGATACATTCACAGATATACATGTACACACAGCATTTCCATAGAAAATATATACACGCACGAACGTATGTTTCTTTAAATAGATAGACAAATATATACATACAAACATACATACACACATACATACAGACATAATTACATACATATATATATATATACATATGTATATATATGTGTGTGTATAAATATGTATATGTGTGCATATATATGTATATATATATATATTGTTATTATTACCATTATTGTTTTTACGTATTTTTGTATTCTTATTCGTGTAACATCGTCCGTTTTCCGTCCTTGTTTTGTATACATTCGAGGCTTTCTTCCAAGGAATCTAATGCGCTTCGCTTAGATTTTCCTTTGGGGCTGGCCAGATCGGAGCAATCTCAAGATTAATGAGCCGAAATTGGTAGGATGATCCGGTTCTTGACTGAAGATTGAAGGCTTCGAATGTCCCGTCCGTGTTTTTTGTATCGTCTTCTGAATGTTTCACGTTCTTGTCCCAGTTTGTATTTTTTTACTTCTTACAACACACATATATGATATATATAGTATATTATATATAGATAATAGCATGATATATATATAATATATATATATATAATAGTTATATATACTATACAATATATATATATGCATGTATTATATATTATATATATATATATATATATATATATATATATATATACATATATATATATATATATATATATATATATATTACATGTATATATATATACATATATATGCATGTATATATAATCTATATATATATTACACATACAGAAACTTAGTAGAGTCCCCCTCTCAACACACATTCACAGATTCACACATACATATATACAGATACCTCGCAAGCATGACCCGCTCCACCTGAACCTGAGACCTTCGCCACAATCCAACACCGAACCTTCCACACCACAATGCCCCTCCCCACGGACCCGCCACCCCCCACCGTCCGGCCACTCTCCCTCCCCGCGCCCTAACCAATCGTTTATGCATACAGCTTGAAAAGTTAATCTAAATATTAGAGTGACTCAAGTGGTTCGAGTGGAAAGTGACCGATTGGTGTGGCTATAAATAATTGAGAAGGGGCGGTGGAGGGGAGGTGAAGGGACGGTAGGAAGGAAGGAAGGAAGGGGGTGAGGTGGGGGTAGTAGAAGTAGAAGTAGTAGTAGTGACGGTGGTTGTGATGGTCAGGCTAATGGGTCAGTTGATGAAGTTAACGATGATGTTGGTAATGATGATGATGATGACGATGATGATAGTGATGATGATGGTGATGGTGACGATGATGATGATGATGATGTTAATGGTGATGGTGATGATGGTGACGATGATGTTGACGATGATGATGGTGACGGTGACGATGGCGATGATGATGACGACGACGACGACGATGGTGATGATGGTGATGATGGTGATTATGACGATGATGATGATGATGATGGTGATGATGATGATGATGATGATGATGATGATGATGATGATGATGATGGTGGTGATGATGATAACGATGACGACGACGATGATGATGATGACGACGACGGTGGTGATGATGATGATAATGATGACGACGACGACGATGATGATGATGATGATGATGACGACGACGACGGCGATGATGATGATGATGACGACGACGACGACGATGATGATGTTGATGATGACGATGATGATGATGATGATGATAATGATAAAAAAGGAAAAGTGATTGTTAAAATGGAATGTGACTGCAACCGTGAGAAATATGCAAATACATTGGAGTCTATGAAGAAGAAGAAGAAAGAAGAAGAAGAAGAAGAAGAAGAAGAAATATTAGTAGTAGAAGAAGCAGAAGAAAAAGAAGAAAAAGAAGAAGAAGAAGAACAACAACAACAACAATGACAACAACAACAACAACTAGAACATCAATAGACAAAAGAACAAAAACAAAAGTAAAACCGAAGTAAAAGTCAGAGAGAAAAAGAAAGACGAAGAAAGTAAGAGAAAAAGGGAGGCAAAGAGTGAGAAGAGAATGAAGAAAATGACGAATATATTGTGAGGAGGAACTGGGGGGTGGGGTGGGGTGGGGTGGGGGTGGAGGTCGAAAAGTCGTTAAAAAGGAATAAAACGTAAGAGTTTTTGAATAAAGAATGATTGGTTGGAGCAAAGAGACGATTAAATGGTGTTTTGTAATTCGTTGGCCAATCTGGCACAATTAGACCAAATGTTGTTAATTTGTTTCCTGTTTTATGACTGAGAGACTCTGGGAAATAGGGAGTGGGGTGTTTTGGTAAAAGAAAACAAGGAAATTTGCATAAAGTGTCTGTGTGTCACTCTGACCAACATATTTATCTCTCTCTCTCTCTCTCTCTCTGCGGAGCGTTTAAAGATGTTTAAATGTTATTTTCTACTCTAGTTACAAGATCCGAAATTTCTGGGGAGGGAGCAAGTCGATTAGATCGACCCCGGTACGCAACTGGTACTTAATTTATCGACCCCGAAAGATGAAAGGCAAAGTCGACCTCGGCGGATTTTGAACTCAGAACGTAATGGCAGGTGAAATACCGCTAAGAATTTCACCCGGCGTGCTAACGTTTCTTATGTCTTTGTTGCCCACAAGGGGGTAGACATGGAGGGGAGAAACAAGGAAAGACAAAGGGATTCAGTCGATTACATCGACCCCAGTGCGTAACTGGTACTTAATTTATCGACTTCGAAACGATGAAAGGTAAAGTCGACCTCGGCGGAATTTGAACTCAGAACATAAAGACAGACGAAATACCTCTGTCTTTACTACCCACAAGGGGTTAAACACAGAGAGGACAAACAAGGACAGACAAACTGATTAAGTCGATTATATCATTCCGCCCGGTGTGCTAGCGTTTCTGCCAGCTCACCGTCTTAAAGACGTTTGAATGTTGGCCTCTTGTTGTTAGAGGTTTTGGAGGTGATGTTTCGATGCCCTCTCAGCCAATGAGTCGAAGATATTCAAGGAGAGACTATCGCGTCTTTTGTGTAGGTATATTCTACCTTAGACTACATTATCCAATGCGTTCTTGAAGAAATAGCTTATCATAGCTATCCGAAAAATCAATCAAAATGGAATCATCCTTTTAACGTTACGATCATTCGACGAGTTCAATTTTGTCGTTTATTTTTTGCTTCAGTCATTAGACTGCGGCCATGCTGGGGCACCGCCTTGAATAATTTTAGCCAAATGAATCGACTTAAGTTCTATTCATTCTTCATTGCGGTTTTTGTGTTTTGTAAACCCTGGTGCTTGTTCTATCGGTCGCTTTTTGCCCAACTGCTAAGTTACGGAGACGTAAACAGAAAACGGGCGGTCAAGCGGTGATAGGAGACACACACACACATACATACATATGCATACGAAGGGATTCTTTCAGTTTTCGTCTACCAAATCCACTCACAAGGATACAGTAGAAGACAATTGCCCAAGGTGCCACATCGTGAGACTGAACCTCGAATCATGTAGTTAGGAAACAAACTTTTAACCACAGAGCCACGCCTGCGTTACTAACGGTTATTGACAAGTCAATTAAAGCCCCCAAAATTATGGTTCATGGATTTATTTATAATAGACACCTCAGTTTATTACAAATACAAACACACAAACACAAACATACATACACACATTTATATACGACAGGATTCTTTCAGTTTCCATCTACCAAATCCACTCACAAGGCGTTGGTCGGACCGCGGCTATAGTAGAAGACACTTGCCCAAGCTGCCATGCAGTGGGACTGAGCCCGG
>NW_021836022.1:10000-20000 GCF_006345805.1 Octopus sinensis
CATAATTATAATAATGATGATGATGATGATGACGTTGATAGTAATAATAATAATAATAATAATAACAACAACAACAACAACAACAGTAACAACCACAGTGCCGCTTTAATTATTGTGATGTCCCATAAATAGTTATTAGGTAAAATTGAAATTAATTCAGCTGCAAACGGCTTGATTCACTGACAAACCTATCTGTGACAATTATCTCTTAATACGACTCCCTCCTCCCCCTTATACCCAAACACGCACACGCACACTCACACTCACACATATCAGTCTGTCTGTGCCGTCTCGCTCTCTTCCAATCTCTCTCTCTTTCTCTCTTTCTTTCTTCTCTCTCTTTAGCGGTCCACCTTTTGTCGTTGTGTTCTTACTCTCTCTCACCTTCCCTCCCATCTCTATTCCCGCTGTTCTCTTCCTCTCCCTTTCGCCCTGCTTCTCTTTTCCTACACACATGAAGAACACACACACACACACACACACATATATATTTCTAGAATCGACTGCAAACTCTCCAGAACAGACCACCACTTGCAGACTTTGTGATTGGAACCAACACCGTTACCATCACTACGGCTGCTGCCGCTGCTGCTGCTGCCACTACTACTACTACTACTACTACTACTACTACTACTAATAATAATAATAATAATAATACTGCTGCTGCTGCCACTACTACTACTACTACTACTACTACTACTACTACTACTACTACTACTAATAATAATAATAATAATAATACTGCTGCTGCTGCCACTACTACTACTACTACTACTACTACTACTAATAATAATAATAATAATAATAATAATACTGCTGCTGCTGCCACTACTACTACTACTACTACTACTACTACTACTACTACTACTAATAATAATAATAATAATAATAATAATAATAATAATAATCATAATTATAATAATAATAATACTGCTGCTGCTGCTACTACTACTTCTACTACTACTACTACTACTACTATACTAATAATAATAATAATAACTGATGCTGCTGCCGCTACTACTACTACTACTACTACCACTACTACAGCTGCTGGACGATAACGATATCAAAACAGCAGCAGCAACAACAACAACAACAGCAACAACAGTAATACTAACAATATGATGTAAATAATGAGAGGGAAAGATGTGGCTGTTTATATTTGTTTTCATATTTTGTACAAAATTTATTATTCTTCTTTCATTAATTATGCCGCCATTTTGTTTTGGCTTCTGCTAGAGTTATCCTTATTGTTGCTGTTGTTATCATTGTTGCTATCGTCGCTATTTTTGTGGTAGCCATTTCGTTGTTCTTGTTGCTGTTATCGTTGTGAAGGTCGTAACGTTAGTGTTGTTGTTGTTGTTGCTACTGTAGTTGCCATCACTGATCTTGCTGTTCTTGTTGCTGCAATATTCTTCGTCAACGCTGTTTTGTCGTCGTTGTTGCCATCTTTATTTTTACAGTTTCTATTGCCATTTTTTTTTTTGTGGTTATGAATTTATTTTAAGCTAAATTATTACTGGACTTCAGTTGTTCTTTTCTTTTTCTTTTTAATTCCATTTTTATCTTTGCTAGGCTTTTTTTTTTTATTAAATTTTCGTATTCATTCATAGAGTGAACCAATCAAAATTTGAAACATCTCTTGAAAATAACTTACTTCTACTACGCCCTTTCACGAGAACCCATGGTACCGTTTGTGTTAGAATGTGATATATCATGGCTTAAATAACCCTGGTACCGCGGCATTTCTTTGAAATCCTCAAACAAAAAAAAAACCCATCCATGATACCAAACAATTTATTCAAAAAAAATATATACACACTTAGGCGCAGGCGTGGCTGTGAGGTAAGATGCTTGCTTCCCAGCCACATGGTTTCCGGTTCAGTCCTACTGTGTGGAACCTTGGGCAAGTGTCTTTTACTATAGCCTCGGACTGACCAAAGACTTGTGAGTAGATTTGGCAGACGGAAACTGAAGGAAGTCCGTCATTCCTTGTGTTGTATGTCCTGTACTCTCTTTTTCGTTGTTTGAAAAAAAGTTCGTTTCCATGTTTTTATTTTTGTTTTCGTTTCTCATTGTGTTCAACGTTCTTTTTTTTATGTCCTGTACCCATTTATGCATGTATATATACATATATATGTTAGTATGTACATATATGTATGTATATATGCATATATTTATATATTATTTATATCATTATATGATCGAACGCCACGCATCCTTTTCCAAGTAAGTTTCATCTTAATAATTATGATGCGCACTCTTCTCCTTTACTATTTCTTCTCTGTCTATCTCTCCCCCTCTCTTGTTCTTCATCCTTTCTGGTTTTCTCTCCCACCCTTCCATATTCTTCTCCTCTTCCCTTCACCGTTCCCTCTCCCTTATTTCTCCTCCCTCTCATCATTGACACGTGATCAGAGGGAAGCCATCTTTCTAACTGCTATCTTCACCAAGACCAGACCAGCTTATTCTGTCTCTTTCATATTCTTTGGAAAATCCGTTACGCGCATGTTTCTAGAAGTCTCCGAGTTTTCCTTACCTTCTGGTCTCTTCCTTTTCCTGTTGAACCTGTTCGTTTATCGGATTCTTATTCTTTGAACTTTTGACGTAGGGGCCTGCAAACTAAGTTTTTGAAGCCAGAAGTTTTTTAAGTTTCGCACAACGGATTTTTCAAGTGATGCAAGAAAGAAAGCAGTGTGAAAACATATCATCAAAATATAAGTAAATACGTTAAAATGCAGTTAGTAATCTAGTTTTGATTAATTACTATGCGTTAGGACATGCGTAACAAACATTTTATATATACGATTTTATTACGTAATATATTTCGCTATTCACGTAAAAAAAAACTCGATAGTTTCGTATCTTCAGTATTATATGTGAAAAATGCACAACCAGAAGGACGGTGAATATTCTTTTCTACTCTAGACACAAGGCCCGAAATTTGGGGGTAGGGGTAGGGACAGGTGAAATACCTATTTCTTTACTACCTACAAGGGGATAAACACAAAGAGGACAAACAAGGACAGACAAACGGATTAAGTAGATTATATCGACCCCAGTGCGTAACTGGTACTTATTTAATCGACCCCGAAATGTTGAAAGGCAAAGTGGGCCTCGGCGGAATTTGAACTCAGAACGTAGCGGCAGACGAAATACCTCTAATCATTTCGTCCGACGTGCTAACGTTACTACCAGCTCCCCCACCTCAAGAACGGTGAATATTGTTAATAAAATTTTGATGTTCATTAATAATTGAAATGCCGTTTCATGTTGTAACACATTCTATCTTTCAAGTATGACAAATCTGTTATTTGTGTTTGAATTTGAAAGTCTTTGATTATAAACCGATATGTCTACGAGAATTTGCTAATTCCAATGTTTTACTAAAGAAAAATATCAGATGTCTGAGTGCAGTACGATGTTATACTTGTCTGAGTGACAAACTTCACACAGCTGTTCACTACCTATTATTATTATTATTATTATTATTATTATTATTATCGTGTGAGAGAGCAGTGCATGCCATCAAAGTGACATTGGGGTAAAATATACGAAGCCCAATACCGCCATCATGACTACCGGTCTGTAAGGGTACACCAGGCACATGCATCACAACCATATGTGCACGACATGGTGATCTCATATCAAGATAAACAGGTCATGATCTTGCAGGCGAGACCCAGTTAGAATTTTCTTATCCCGTTCAAAAGGTCCCTGAATAAGGGTTGTTAAAGGATGATGAACAAAACAGACAATTCCTCTCAAAGAACTCCTCTCAACACATGGCTGTGATCCTCCACTACATCTGCTCGTGATCAGAGATGCACATATCGTCAGCCACTAAGGGACATGCTCAACTGGTTAAGATCAAACAACTGACAAGAAAATCTGTGATATTGAGCAGAATATTTCTTGCAGCTCATCTTTCATACCACGACAAAATATGTTAACACTTTCAATTAGTTGAGATCAGAAGCCACGAGAGTCACTGCCTGATACAGCATCAGGGCATTTCTTCTTCTTCTTCTTCTTCTTCTTCTTCTTCTCTTCTTCTTCTTCTCTTCTTCTTCTTCTTCTTCTTCTTCTCTTCTTCTTCTTCTTCTGTCTTCTTCTGCTTCTCTTCTTCTTCTTCTTCTTCTTCTTCTTCTTCTTCTTCTTCTTCTCTCTTCTGTCTTCTTCTTCTTCTGCTTCTTCTTCTCTTCTTCTTCTTCCTTCTTTCTTCTCTCTCTTCTTCTTCTTCTTCTTCTTCTTTTCTTCTTCTTCTTCCTCTCACGGGATCGATATTCTAAGAACAAAACGAAATATTATGGATGGCATGACTGAACAACAAATCGTTGAAAGAAGATGGCTGCAGTATGGCTGTCGTCCAGTGAATGGAACTAGTAAAAAATACGAAACTAAGACGCAAAAAGTACTCAAGTGATTATTGTAAAATTACTTTTGCCAGTTTTTATAAAAGAAGTTTAAGTCAGTGAATCACTGACTGACAAAACTCCCCAACCCAGTCATGTCTGACAAGATGGTTAATAATATATCGTACCATGGAGACCACTCCATCAGGTTTAACCTGGGGCTACACAGCAACATCTAGCATGTTTAACGCTGCGCCGCCCCCACTCATCTACAAACAATTCTTTGCCGCCGCCATTTTAGTTCACAAACCATTTAAGCCCGTTTTCAGATCAACTCTCAATTTCTCCAAGATCACTCATTTGATGAATAAACTGTCAGAGACCATTATTTCTTGACAAACGGCTCGACTTTATAAATCTCATCTGAGCAGACGGCTGCACCACGAACAACAACGAATAAAACAACAACAGCAAACGCCGACGACAGAATTGTTAATAAGAACAATATTAGCATCCACGATCCCCATCAGCATCACCATCGATGTCTACATGAAAAACCAACGACATATTCTGAATCTGTGCATTCTTTATCCACCGGTTCGTTCGTTCATTTATGTGTTTCTACATTTCAATACATAATTGACATGACAAGCCTATAGAGCGGCTGGCCTGGCTGCTGGAGAGGAAGGAAATAACGACTTAAGGATTACCGTTGTTATAGTCAACAACGCCTATTTACTGTAATCCCAGTTGTATTCCGACAGAAAGTGGTCTCAGTAACAGAGACATTAGACGGTATAACCTCAATGCTAAACCACCACTGAACGATCGATTCCAGGGCTTTGTGAGGTTCTTTTCAGCTTAACCTGCGCATTATTTTTTTTATTACATTACAGGACATAATTTGTAGTAATTGTGTAGTAATAGGTACAAAAACATTTTCTATTTCTATTGTTCGTATGACTGGTTCACCGAAAATAAATAGTTTTCTGCGAATAATCAAATATTACAGATATAGTTTGGGAAACTGGGATATACTCTATCTCGGGGGTGCCTGTGCGGTAAGGAGCTTGCTTTCCAGCCACATGCTTCTGGAGTCAGTCCCACTGCGTGGCACCTCGGGCTAATGCCTTCTACTATAGCCTCGTGCCAACCAAAACTTTGTGGGTGGAATTGGTTGACAGAAACTGAAAGGGCCCGATTTCCCGGTTTCTGTGGCGTATGTATTCCCCCCAGCTGGACGGGACGCCAGTCCATCGCAGCATTACTCAAGAAACAGGAAGAAAGAGTGAGAGAAAGCTATGGCGAAAGAGTACAACAGGAATCGCCACCACCCCTGCCGGAGCCTCGTGTAACTTTTAGGTGTTTGCGCTCAATAAACACACACAACGCCCGGTCTGGGAATGGAAACCACGATCCTCCGACCTCGAGTCCGCTGCCCTAACCACTGGGCCATTACGCCTCCACACACACACACAAACACAAACACACACACACAAACACAAACACACACACACACACACACATATATATATATATATACTTGACAGCCGATCTTGGTGTGCTTACGTCCCCATTACTTAGTGGCTCGCCAAAAGAGACCGATAGAATAAGTACCAGGCTTTAAAAAATGTGTACTCTGGTCGATTCATCTGACTAAAAGTTCTTGAAGGCGGTGCAGTCTAATGACAGAAACATGTAAACGATAGGAAACAAAAGATATGAATGGATACGAAGCGTCCCCCCCCCCTTTGAAGTAAAAACGCTTTTGTATTACTAGAATGTTGGTTGAGCAATGAATAACCATCATACTTTGGTCAGAAAAACAATTCCTGTCCAAAATTGCGTTTGTTATTTAATATTGTAGTTTTTATTTACTCGTTATGACATGGAAGAAAAGGAAGCTACACCCCTTAAAACCTGAAAGAATGATGAGGATGTAGAATTGAATTACTTGCTCAACGATACTGACAAGGCACGTGAAGGATATAGATTCTTTCAGTTAGACTGTCGTATGTCATAGACTAATCTAACAAAGTATCCTTCGCGGATCACCAGACCCAAAGTTTCGACATTTTTGCGCTTCCTCAGCGACGAATACACCGGACTATCAAAACCAAATTCAAGAATTTATTGTTCCAGTATAGAAATCTGTAAACAAAACATTCACTGATTTGTATGAAAGGTACTCAGGTTAAGATTTATACGGAAAGAATAGATGGTGATGATGATGAGGAGGAGGAGGAGGAGGAGGAGTAGGAGGAGTAGGAGGAGATGCCGTAAGTGATAGTGAGGTTAATGAAAAAGGAAATGGTGATAATGATGCCACAGATACGACTACAATTCATGAAGGCTACAATGCTACAACGGTATTCTAAAACGACTCACCCTGGCACAAAATCTGAACACGTCTACAACACATCATATCATAACTACAATACTATCCTGCAATCCCCAAAAGAACAACCTTGTCACACACCGTGTCGCGCTGATTCTACCAAAAAACAAGTTAAGAATACGCATACTTGCGGAATACTCGGCGACTTATACGTTCGTACAATGAGAACAGCTGAACTGAAACCGACGGAAAATATAATAATAGGCGCAGGGGTGGCTGTGTGGTAAGTAGCTTGCTTACCAACCACATGGTTCCGGGTTCAGTCCCACTGCGTGGCACCTTGGGCAAGTGTCTTCTGCTATAGCCTCGGGCTGACCAAAGCCTTGTGAGTGGATTTGGTAGACGGAAACTGAAAGAAGCCCGTCGTATATATGTATATATATATATGTATGTGTGTGTGTGTATGTGTTTGTCTCCCTAGCATTGCTTGACAACCGATGCTGGTGTGTTTATGTCCTCCGTAACTTAGCGGTTCGGCAAAAGAGACCGAAAGAATAAGTACTAGGCTTACAAAGAATAAGTCTTGGGGTCGATTTGCTCGACTAAAGGCGGTGCTCCAGCATGGCCGCAGTCAAATGACTGAAACAAGTAAAAGAGTAAAAGAGTACATTTTTTGTGTGGAATATCTTGAAGCACACATATAAAGCTATTAATAAAATACTGGGTTGAAAAAAATCTCTTTTGGACAGAAAAAGCGTTGAAGGCTGCTGATGGGACTAGAAACCGTATCTCCTATAAATATGACACGCATTCTACTACCGTACCAAAGCAATCTTTCGAATCTCTCTAAAACAATTTTGGTAATTTTACTCTTTCCACTGAGAATTGTATGTCGTTGATGTCATGCAAATTTTATAAAATAAAATAGTTCCTCTTCTCTTTAAAATTTAATAAAACACTTAAGATGTCAACAACGTACAAGTATCACTGGTAAGAATAAAGTTTCTGAAATGGAGAGAGAAATTCGAAGATTGGCCCAATGGTCGAACGTCTGTCATGTCTATAGGGAGATGTGGGTTCGAGTCCATCAATCAGCCTTTGAATTATCTATCCAAAAAGGTTTTTTAGAGTCAATATTTACATGCTATTATTTATAGCTTTATGTATGTGCTTCGAGATATTCCAAACAGAATTATTTCACGTTCTCTCGAAAGTTTATAAAATTCTTATGACATAAACAGCATACACATACACGCACAGACATATATATTTATATATATATACTAGCAGTATCGCCCGGCGTTGCTCGGGTTTGTAAGGGAAATAACTATATAAGCATTTTTAGAGAGTTACTTCCTTTATAGATGCCAATTCGGGCTTTCTTAGCCATTTCTGTTTTGGTGTCTTCAAGCCATGAAGTCGTTGTTCTAAAAGAACGCTGGTCTCCTTGACAACGCATTACGACGTTGATTTCCTTACACTCCCTTCCCCACAGGGAGGGAAGAAGGGGGAGAAGCAAACACAGGTGCAGGTGTTTGAGCGTGGACGCCAACTCCGCCGCCATCGACACACGAAAAATTATGCATTAAAATGGAATAAAAAATTATGTTAAATTATTTTTAAATCGTAGACTCATCGTTGACGCGCGCTAATAGCCAGACGGGCTCGATATGAATCACGACTATAAGATACCCGAATTTGGTTAAAGTGCACCGCAAAATGTGGGAGTAGTTAGGAATCTAAATCGAAGGGGACAGACACTCACACAACTACAGTTTTATATAAATAGATATATATATAGAGATATAGATATATGTACATACGTACATACACACACATGCACCTCCCATATATTCATACTCTCATTTAGACATACATACGCAACGTTTCTACAAGTGTCTGTAAAGACGTAGATATGCACTCGGGTTTCCAACTCTTCACTCCAATCAATATAAAATGTTTAGTTGATCTCGGTGGGTACTTAACTCAATTCGAAAAAACCGCAAAGTATCCTTCGCGGATCACCAGACCCAAAGTTTCGACATTTTTGCGCTTCCTCAGCGACGAATACACCGGACTATCAAAACCAAATTCAAGAATTGTTTGTTCCAGTATAGAAATCTGTAAACAAAACATTCACTGATTTGTATGAAAGGTACTCAGGTTAAGATTTATACGGAAAGAATAGATGGTGATGATGATGATGAGGAGGAGGAGGAGGAGGAGGAGGAGTAGGAGGAGATGCCGTAAGTGATAGTGAGGTTAATGAAAAAGGAAATGGTGATAATGACGCCTTTTGAATATAATTAATTTAAACCGAGATGATAATGTGGGCGTAGGAGTGGCTGTGTGGTGTAGGCATAGGAGTGGCAGTGTGGTAAGTAGCTTGCTTACGAACCACATTGTTCCGGATTCAGTCCCACTACTTGGCACCTTGGGCAAGTGTCTTCTATTATAGCCTCGGGTCGACCAAAACCTTTGGTAGACGGAAACTGAAAGAAGCCCGTCTTGTATATGTATATGTATATATATATATATATATATATATATATGTACGTATGTATGTGTATATGTTTGTATATCTGTGTTTGTCCCCCCAACATCGCTTGGCAACCGATGCTGGTATGTTTACGTCACCGTAACTTAGCTATTCGGCAAAAGAGACCGATAGAATAACTACTACGCTTACGAAAAAGAAGTCCTGGGGTCGATTTGCTCGACTTCAGGCGGTGCTCCGGCATGGCCAGTCACATGACTGAAACAAGGAAAAGAGTAAGTGTAAAGAGTAATGTGTAGGAAACGTCTGCGTATCGAATCTTCGCACTTCACTTGCCTTCTTACACGCCATTCGCGATGTATTGTAGGAATCCCTAGGTGCTCTTGCTGACTTGCTGAAAATAGCAGCCACAACTCACTCAAACCACACTTGAACTGACTGTCGTGGAAACCGTAAGTTGAATAATGCGCTCATCTGCCTGGAACAAAAAAAAAACAGATGATCCAGGTCGGATTGCAATTGATCTTAAATTTTCTCGATCGGTGATTTTTTTTTACCTTGGGTTAAACAACACTAGGAACACCAGCATCAGCAGCGTCACAACCACCAGCACCACCACCGCCACCACCACCACCACTACCACCACTACCACCGCCAACAACAACAACAACAACAACAACAACAACAACAACAACATCAGCAATAATAGCACAGTCAATCACCATATTTTTAATTTCCTCGGTCTATTCTCTTGAAGATCTCCATCATTTTCATTTCTCCCCACCTCCTCTCTCTCTCTGTCCCCTATTT
>NW_021836023.1:5000-20000 GCF_006345805.1 Octopus sinensis
AGTTTTTAGTTCCCTAGAAATTATGTTAAAAACTGCCGTTCAAACCGAAAAGATCAAATCATGTTTAAGCTGATGTACCTTTAATCTTTTACTTGTTTCAGTCATTAGACTGCGGTCATGCTGGGGCACCGCCCTGAAGAGTATTTTGTCGAGCGAATTGACCCGTATTGTTTTTCTTTTTTTTAAGTCAGGTACATATCATATCGTGGAGGTGCAATGGCATGGTGTTTAGGGCAGCGGACTCGCGTTCGGAGGATCACGGTTTCGATTCCCAGACCGGGTGTTCTGTGTGTCTATTGAGCGTAAACACCAAAAAGCTCCACGAGGCTCCAGCAGGGGGTGGTGGCGACCCCTGTTTTACTCTTTCGCCACAACTTTCTCTCACATTCTCTTCCTGTTTTTAAGTAAAGCTGCGATGGACTGGTGTCCCATCCAGCTGGGGAGGGGAACACATACGCCACAGAAACCGGGAATCCAGGCCCATGAGCATAGCTAGGCTTGAAAAGGGCGACGTTTTTTACATATCATATCAGTATTTTCCCCGAACCACTTTAATCAGGTCCGTTTGATAATCACCAGGAGCTAAACAACAAATACTAATAAAACTATTATTGGCAAACTTCCACTATGCTGATCTGCTGTTTGTTTCACTCTTCTTGGAATTTCATTCTTTTAGGGAATGAAAAAGGGGACACCGTTATGGAGTGGATACCATGTTCAAAACAATGAAATGGCTCCACTTGGCTCAATAACTGGGTTTAACGGTAGCTTTAGCTTTATGATTTCTTAATCAGGGAATCGAACTGTTTGTTTATGTAGGAGTAAAACTGTAGAAGATGAAGAAGATAGTAACAGCCTGGAAGAAATTGCTATGCCGCAAAGAGGACAAGAAGTCTCACGTTTCTGCCAAAACTCTTCGTCAGAGATGAGTTTATTTGAGTTGCTGGATAAACAGATTGGGAGTAGTGAGTGAGAGAGAGAATTATTATAAAAGTGAGGAATAAAGGGAGTGAAGGAGGGAAGAGAATAAGAAAGAAGTTGGATAGGTAACAAGGTGTGTGTGTGGGGGGGGGGTAAGTGTTAGCGGGCAGGTAACAGTTGAAGCAAAGAGAAAATCAATAGGAATGCAAGCAGATTGGACAAGGAGTTGAGAAGAAGAGAATTCTGGTTAAAGTTATGTCGTACGTATATTTGTGTATATTTATGAGATCATGTGAATAATTGTGTGGGATCTTTTCGGTTTGACCGGCAGTTTTTTTCTAGCGGTGTCATATGAAATTGTCACCCATAATTATGACCCTAGTATCGATCTATTGCATTTCAATCTATTTTAGGGTTAGGGTTAATTAGGGTTAGGGTTAGGGGTGGGGAGGAGGGTATCTTTTTTTCTTCACAAATGTAAATGAACCCAATCTGTTTCTTAAACGAGGAACATATTTATACGGCACAGAATGTTTTTTTTTACCTCAATGGACGTCATTGATTGGTTGAAATTGAGAAATTGAAGAAGTAAAAACAACAAATATCTTACAAACTATAGAATTTTCTCAATAAAGCCAAGAGAAAAAGATGTTTTATAAATACATTCTACCAGTATACGAAGTTTAACATTTTTTAGTTACCTAGAAATTATGTTAAAAACTGCCGTTCAAACCGAAAAGATCCATTGTGTGTGTGTGTGTGTGTGTTGTGTGTGTGTGTGTGTGTGCGCGCGCGTGTGCATGCGTGTGTTTGTGTGTGTGTGTGTGTGTGTGTGTGTGTGTGTGTGTGTGTGCGTGCGTGTGTGTGTGTGTGTGCGTGCGTGTGTGTGTTTGTGTGTGTGTGTGTATGTGCGTGCGTGTGTGTGTGAATCCCCATAACCTCTTGAGTCAATAGACATGTAAGCTATGACCCATAACCGATGAGATCATACAGATCACGTGACAATTTCGTTCCTAAATGTTTTAAGTAGAGCAGAACATCCAACGGGGCCCATTTTCCTTTCAAGCTAGGTTGAGTTTAATACCAAAACTGCCAACAAAACATATATTTGCCAATAAGATTCGTTCTGCGTTCCAATCGCACAGACGTCAGTTTCCCTTCACATACTCCCGTGGGCAACATAATCGATTTTTACATCGCCAAAAGTTTTGCGGTCATGGTGCAGGAGCGGCTGTGGGGTAAATAGCTTGCTTATCAACCACGTGGTTCCGGGTTCAGTCCCACTGCGTGGCATCTTGGGCAAGTGTCCTCTACTATAGCCTCGGCCCAACCAAAGCCTTGTGAATGGATTTGATAGACGGAAACTGAAAGAAGTTCGTCGTATATATGTATATATATATTATATATATATATACACATATATATATATATGTGTGTGTGTGTGTGTGTGTGTGTGTGTGTGTTTGTGCGTATGTGCTTGTCCCTGCAACATCGCTTGACAACCGATGCTGGCGTGTTTACGTCCCCGTATCTTAGCGGTTCGGCAAAAAGAGACCGATAGAATAAGTATTAGGCTTCCAAAGAATAAGTCCTGGGGTCGATTTGCTCGACTAAAAAGGCGGTGCTCCAGCATGGCCGAAGTCAAATGCCTGAAACAAGTGAAAGAATAAAAGAATAAAAGAATGTATTTACGTTAGAAATCAATTAGACAGAAGTGTCTGTATTATTTTTTGGGTAATCTACACCACCGTCGATACCTATTTACAGCTACGTAGACTATGTTATGTCCGTGTAAAATGTTTTGGCCATCAACAGAAGGCAGCGCTGGTGATGGAATATAAACTTTTGGTCAGATATTGCGCATGTTGTTGTTGATGATGTTATCGTTGTTGTTGTTGTTGGTGTTTAACCTCTGCTCAATACTGAACCATCGAATCTAGGACAAAAATGCATTTTAGCCGTGACCACCTTTGTCGTTTGTTCGTAAACTATTTAATGTGTTCTCCCACTTCAAAAAAAAAAAACAAAACATTATAGTGTGATTTAAGAGATATTTAGCTATCTTTTCTAGCGAGGTGAGCGATTAAATAGAAGCTCCCTAAGTCGCGCATGATAGGAAGCGTGTTATGGAACGGACAAAGGCGGCGAGCTGGCAGAAACGTTAGCACGTCGGACGAAATGCTTAGCGGTATTTCTTCTGCCGTTACGTTGTGAGTTCAAATTCCGCCGAGGTCGACTTTGCCTTTCATTCTTTCGGGGTCGATAAATTAAGCACCAGTAATGCACTGAGGTCGATGTAATCGACTTAATACCTATGTCTGTCCTTGTTTGTCCCCTCTATGTTTACCCCCTTGTGGGTAATAAAGAAATATATTTTAGATTTAAAACTCCTGTATATATAATCTTCTCATGTTAGGATAGTAGTTGTTGTGGTTGTTGTTATTGTTGCTGTTTTTGTTACTGCTGTTGTTGTTGTTGTTGTTGCTTGCTGCTGCTGCTGCTGCTGCTGCTGTTGTTGTTGTTGCTGCTGCTGAGCGAACGGTCTTCATCCCAGAGCTCGCAAGATGGGAAAAGTCCGAAACGTGGTCCTTTGCTATTCGTAAGACCCGCAGAAGAGAAAGCAGGTCAACCCCCGACATCAAGAGCATCGACGGATGGATGAATGCACATACAGGCTCAGCGGTTGCGTAGGAAGTCGGAGTGCTGCTGCTGCTGCTGTTGTTTAGCGTCACGTTGATCCTAATCGAACAGACCTATGATTAAAGACACCCAAACCGCAATCACCTTTGCCCTGGGTTAAGTAGGACAACATTATTTGAGCCGATTCTTTACTTAACTCGGTAGCATGATATATGAGAGAGAACTGAGCTGAGACAATAAAACCTAACGTAGCCCCTTTTATTTTCTCTCTCTCTCTTTCTCTATCTCTCTCTCTCTCTCTCTCTCTCTCTCTCTCTCTCTCTCTTTATATCTCCCTTGCTCTCTCTCTCTCTATCTATCTATTTATCTCCATCTTTGTCCCAGCTACTGTCCTTCTCTCTCTCTCTCTTTCTCTCTCTCTCTATCTCTCTCTCTTTTTTGAGGCGTATCTTGTGCTTTGAGGGAGATTTGTCGGCTATTTCTAGCAAGTTGAGAACTAATACAGAGAGCTTCCCTCTCATTGACTCTGCTAACAATTGCTATTAAGAGATCGGCTGATGGAGAGTCGGTGATTCTGAATTACTGCTGCAAAATGGTCTGTTGCTTTTCAAGAAACCGGATGTTGTGTTCAGCAGTCTTCTTAAACTTCTTTCCGTCTTTCCCTTGATTTTTCCTCTCTATTTTCTCTCCCACTCACTCTTAAACCTTCCATTTTTTATCCCCTCCTGTCATCCCTCTCTTTCTCTCTCTCTGTCTGTCTCTCTCTCTCTGTCCTCTCTTCTCTCTCTCTCTCTCTCTCTTTCTATTAGTCGGCTGCGTCACTCCTTCAGTAAGCTAACACTATTCCATCAAGATCAATATCTGTTGTTGCTAACATCGTGTATTCCCTCCTTCAAAATTTCTGGCCGTATGCCAAAGTTAGAAATCAATATTATGGCAGAAACAAACCTCTCCTTTTACTCTACAAGGCCTTAAACTACAGTAAAAAGGTATCAGCAGATAGTATATTGCCATGAACGTGGCATTAGTGAACAAAAAGACCCTGTCTTTAAACCACGTGATTTTGCTAACAATAGCGATTTCTTTTGTCTGGGCACAAATCAGTTTTTATATACGAAAAGATATAATCAATTAAATCGGTTCTAAATCTTTTACTGGTATTGATTTCGTGAACGCCAACGGGGTGAGCAGTAAAGTGAACAGAGGCTGTATTTGGCCCTAAACATTCAAATAAAAATACTGCTGGATATTATAAGTTATTTGACTTGATGTTTTTATTCTGTTTTTGTTAACTCCCCATTCTGATAATATTAGTCATTCAGCTAATGTTGTCTTTTCCTCGTCGCATATCTTTAATTTTTTATGTTCATCATATTTAATATATAAAGGCAGGATGTGTGTGTGTACGTGAATGTAATTTATGCACGTCCACATGTCGCTCCAATTTTAGGAGGACATTCGTCATGATCCTAGCTGTATTTTTGTCAACTTATTTTTCCCAGGGGCTCCAGCGAATAGCAGTAAAAATAAATTTTCAACAAGAACTTTTAACACTTTTCAAGTCAAAGAAATCACCATTGTTTGGAAACAGGAGTTAAGTCCCCTTCTAGCGACGAGTAGGTTTTGGTTAAGACTTGTTGTTTTTTACCATCGAGGAAAAAAGTGTTTTGTTGATATACGGGCAACACACTCACACACACACGCACACACACATACACACACACAAACACACGTGCGCGCGCGAACATGTACACGTACAAAAACATGTATGCAATAGGCGTACATACGTACGTATGTGTATGTGTGAGTTGCCCATATATATATATATATATATATATATATATAAACCAATTTCAATGGATTTTGCCCAAATTTGACGTCGATGTTAGTTTAGTTTGAAATAAAGAACTTGATCAGCTTAATAATCCTAACTTAATCCCGGGCAAATCTGGGTTATACTGCTAGTATTTAATATGTCAATACTAGATTTATTGTTTTGAAGAGAATGGCATGCCTTAGTAAAGAGCCACAGTGATTTATTTTCCAAATACACTAATTTTTCTCGCGTCTGTTCGGGAGCAGTATTTTACATCTGCTTAGTGCTTCTCTCGCCACTACACCAGCGAGTATGATGTAGTGTAAGCTTTGCTGTTGAGATCTAACAAGGGTAAAACATGACCTAAGTTGTCTCTTATTTGTCGAAAGGATTAAAATATATTACTCATTAAGCTTTCCCCCGCGCAATTATTTCTAATTAGATTTTTAATATTAATTGTATTATGTTAAATCAAAATTAACTAAAGTGGCAACTCTAGATTTTGAAGTTGAATGGTTTACTTTTTTGAGATATGATAATATTTTAATTAATTGACAATTGTAAATGTGAGGCCATTTAATAAGAGTTTCTAACGTAGAGTATATACAAGACACTGTTGTGAATCAATCTGTAAAAGGGATGTCAAGCCAGCCATTCCTCTCGGAGACTAAAGATAACGCCTTAGGCAAGTGCTAACTACCTTCGTAGCTGTCCATGCCAGGGTTTCGGTGAAGTTAAAAAATCTGTGGAACAGGTGAAAAAGTATCATATACTGCTTACAGTTGTGATAGCGGATGGTGGCTGCATCATTTTGATGCCGTCAATCTGTTTGCTCGCTTTATCATTAGCTTGTTATAATCAAACTGTACCCAATTTCGCCGCTATCGGATGGTCACTATACCTGAATGTCACTATACCGGCTACGGCTGCAGTCTCAACATATCGCTCCTTGCATCCTTCAGTGTAAATTTTCCTGTAATCAAGGTAACTGGATTAGAATTTCTTTCGACAGCTGGAAGACCATCATAGTAACCCGTATTGCTCCATTGACCTCGATTTAAAGAACTTCACTCTTATTTAGCTTAATGACCATAGAAAGTTAAAAAACAAAGTCTACCCCAAAATCCTGTTGGGGTAGACCAGTGGTTTTCAACCAGGGTTCCGCGGAACCTCAGGGTTCCGCCAGTACAGTGCAGGGGTTCCGCAAGAAGTTACAAAACTGCTAAAATCGGCAGTAATTTTTAAGTCTCCTGTACAGATATGTGTGCATAAGACTATTAAATTATTGCACAGGGGTTCCTCGAGCCAGTGGAATGTTTCCTTGGGGTTCCGCTCCAGCAAAAAGTTTGAAAAGCACTGGGGTAGACTAATGCAATAAGACATTTTCTCCAATCCACCTTGCTTTAACAACATACAATGGTTTGAGATTGGCAGAAACGTTAGATTGTCAGGCAAAATGCCTTTCAGTTTTTGTTCCTATGCTTTATACTCTGAGTTCTAATCTCACGAAGATCATCTTTGCGTTTTATCCTACCAGAGTCGATAAAATAAAGAGCCCTTCAAGTACCACCAATCTATGCAAACATGCAACGGCCTAGTGTGGTAGTCTTTAATCCAAATCAGCGCCGAGGGTCGAGGCTTCGACGACAGAAAGTGACAAGAGTTGTTTCAGAGTTGTGTGTTGCAGAATAATGTATGACATTGTAATGTGGTAGAGATTAAGGAACCGTTGGAGGCGTTGCCTTAGGAAAAAGATAACCGAGCCGGAACGAATGTCGAAAGAACGAATCCTGTCTGACTTTTCAGCAATTCCTCCAGTCCACATCCTGAGACTTTACTTACTTGTGGCGACATTCACCCTGGGCGGGTTGAGTCGGCTTCTTCCTTGGAAGAAGTTTCGTGGAAATATGTGGTCCCCAACAATCCCGCATGTAGAGACATCCTGTTTACCGCAGATTTTCCGCAGACGCAGGGACAGAACGACCGAGGAGCCGCCGGTTACCAAAACAGACACTCCAAGGATTTTCACCAGAGCCCCGTCTGCCGGGTTGTGGCCCTAATACCACTCGGTGTCAGACCAATCCGCCTTGGGTGGCCCTACCAGGAACCGAAGTTCCCGACAGCATAGCTCTAACACTACCCGTTGCCAGGGTCCCCACCTCGGTGAGGAGGGGATGGACTTCGGGGACGCAAACGTCCTGAGACAGTGTTAGATGTATCAAATCAGAGAAAAAAATTAATCTCTTCTCTTTCAAACGGTATCTGGACAAATGTCTTCAAGGAATGCCACATAAGCCGCCACCTACACCTGGGTAGATCTCAGTCAACAAATCCCTACTTGAAGGGACAATGCTACCATTAAACATGACTTTAAAATTAATTGGCAGATTTTATCAGGTGCTGCTGTTTAAGTTCGACATAGCTTTGGGCCAATTTTTGGCCGAGACATAACTAAGTTTATCTAAGTTTATATCTCAGATGAAAGTTATATACAGACGTGTGTGTGTGTGTGTGTGTGTGTACATATGTATGTATTCCGTTGCTGTCCATTACCTTCTCCCTTTCACTGTTACTCTCTCTCTCTCTCTGTCTCTCTGTTTTGTTTGTCCCAGCTACTGTCCTTCTCTCTCTCTCTCTCTCTCTCTCTCTCTTTCTCTATCTCTCAATCTCTATCTCTTTATATCTCCCTTGCTCTCTCTCTCTCTCTCTGTCTTTATATCTCCCTTGCTCTCTCTCTCTATCTATCTATCTATCTATCTATCTATCTATCTATCTATCTATCTATTTATCTATATCTATCTTTGTATCTCACTCTTGCTCTCTCTCTCTCTCTCTCTCTCTTTATATCTCCCTTGCGCTCTCTATCTCTCTCTATCTATTTATCTCCATCTTTGTCCCAGTTACTGTCCTTCTCTCTCTCTCTCTCTTTCTCTCCCCCTCTCTCTCTCTCTTTATATCTCCCTTGCTCTCTCTCTCTCTATCTATTTATCTATATCTCTCTTTGTATCTCTCTCTTGCTCTCTATCTCTCTCTCTCTCTCTCACTCGCTCACTCCCTCTCTCTGTAGTAGTACCACTTTTCGTTCACTTCACTTTGTCAGCCTCTGTTCTTTCTGTCACATCTCTTTACCTCTACTCTTCCATCAACACTCCTTGTCTCCCTTCACTCACTTTCTATTACCTTCTATCAGTCACTTTTCAACATTACTGCTTTTGTCCTCCTTCTCTCGTCTTCTTCTTCTTCTTCTTCTTCTTCTTCTTCTTCTTCTTCTTCTTCTTCTTCTTCTTCCTCCTCCCCCTCCCCCTCCCCCTCCCCCTCTCCTCCTCCCTCCTATTTTCTTTTTCCATCAATAAGCCCATTTTTCGCTTCACTATGGCGGCAACCAAACGTCCTCATTGTATCACTTCTACTTTTTAAAACCGTAATGTTGATAACTTGCTTTGATGGATTATTTGCACAAGTATCTTATATTTATCCCCTTGTTCCATTCTAAATTTATCGTTACATTATAAAGCTCTATATACAAATTTCATGCTCCGATCCGTAACCTTTATTTTCTTTGCCCAACGTGTCTTAATTTTATCGTTTCAGCTAAAAAGTCTAGTATTTCGCTTTGCAGTTTTCCCTTTGACAAACTCGTATAGTCAAATTTCTCCCTATCTTTGCTCGATTTCCCTTCATATTAGACTGTACACTTGCAGTTTAGATATGTGGGTGAACCACATGAATAAACATGTGTATCAAAATTGTTATAGCATCCAGTTGACAACTGACGAAGGGTTCAGAATTGTGCACACCCGTTTTTATTGTCTTCTTTTTCTCTGTATATTGTTTGTTGTCCGTCTCTACTACATAAGTGTGTGTATGTGTGTGTGTGTGTGTGTGTGTGGTGTGTGTGTGTGTGTGTGTGTGTGTGTGTGTGTGTGTGTGTGTGGTGTGTGTGTGTGTGTGTGTACAGATATGTATGTGTAAATACAAACCGAAGATTGACGAAGTTCATTTTCAGTACTTGATGCTTTGGGAACCAGGCAAAATTTGCTGCAGCTCGGCTGGGATGTGTTACCCCACCCTCCATATTCACCAGATATTGCTCCTTCGGATTTCCACTTATTCAGGTCTCTGCAGAATAGTCTTGATGGTAAAAATTTCAATTCCTTGGATGATGTAAAAAGATACCTTGATGAATTCTTTGCCATGAAACCACTTCAATTCTGGGAAGGGGGTATTTTGAAGTTAAAGGAAAGATGGAGACGCATTTTGCAACCAAATGGTTCACACTTGGTTGATTAAAAATGTAATGGCAAGTATTTATTGACCTTTTTCTTTCCTTTAAAAATCAGCACGAACTTTCCGGACAACCCAATAGTTACTAACCGTTTTTTGTGACGCAAAAGAGCCTTTACTGGAACCTTACCTGGAAAAGAGGTTTACAGCCGCCAGTCTAGGCTACAGTGAAATACTGGCCAATAAACTGAAACCAGCAATTTGCACCAAACGCCGAGGTCTGTCGTCAAATCGTTGAAACCATTGAAATATTGGGTTTCGAGTTAATGGAATACTCTGCATACAGTCCAGTGCTTGACCCTTACGACATCTTTTGACCGCTCAAACATCCTTTGCGAGGTCATCGATTTGCTGCGGACGAAGAAGTGCAGGAAGCGATGCATAAACGGCTGTGCAACCAGCCGTAGAACTTCTTTCCCGATGCAATAAGCATGGCTGTAGACCGCTGGAAGAAGTGCACCGAAAAACGTAATTGTTCATCCCTTGTTTTTTGTTTTTTTATAAATTACAGAAACAAGAGTGGGAATAATTCTTGATTCAGCCTCGTATATATAATATATATATATATATATATATATATATCACTGTGACTGTGACCGACCAGGCTATCAGATGTTGCTACACATCGCTGGTCACAATTCGCTTCGCCTTAAGTGAGTAGGCCAACAGAAGAAAGAGTGAGAGAAAGTTGTGGCGAAAGAGTACAGCAGGGATCACCACCCCGCTGCCGGTGCCTCGTGGAGCTTTTAGGCGTTTTCGCTCAATAAACACTCACAACGCCTGGTCTGGGAATCAAAACCGCGATCCTACGACCGTGAGTTCGCTGCCCTAACCACTGGGCCATTGCGCCTCCACACACACACACACACACACACACACACATATATATATATATATATATACATACACACATATATATATATATATGTACATACATACATACATATATACAAACATACATGCATACATACATATATACAAACATACATACATCATTATATACCTACATTCAAATACGTGGCTGTGCGGTAAGAAGCTTGCTTCTCAACCACATGGTTCAAGGTTCAGGTCCACTGCGTGGCATCTCGGGCAAGTCTCTTCTGCTATATCCCCGGGCCGACCAAAGCCTTGTGAGTGTATTTGATAGACGGAAACTAAAAGAAGCACGTCGTATATATGTGTATATCTGTGTGCGGGTCTTTGTGTTTGTGTTTATTCCCACCACCACTACATCACCGGTTCACAACCGGTGTTGGTGTGTTTACGTCCCCGTAAGTTAGCGGTTCGGCAAAAGAGCCCGATAGAATAAGTACTGGGCTTACAAAGAATAAGTCCTAGGGTCGATATCTTCGACTAAAAACCTTTAGGGCAGTGCTCCAGCATGGCTGCAGACAAATGACTGAAACAAGGCAACGAATAAAAGACTACATACATACATACACACACATATATACATACATATATACATACATACTTACATACATACATACATACACACATATATATATATATACATACATATACATATATATATATATATATAGTATATACAGAGATAATTACATGCACACATAGGAGTATTGTGAAGGGTGTCTCTACATAGATATACACATCCCATTAATAATGTATGTGCGTGTGCGCGCACGTATGTGTGTGTGCATGCATGTATGTATATAGAGAGGGAGAGAGGGAGAGAAAGAGAGAGAGCAATGGTGGTGTGGAAGGGAGAGCTGGCGAGTGTTTATACATGAAGAAGAAACATCTCGAGTCACAGTAATGAATTATTCAACATACTGCACGGTCTGTTAGATATCCGCTACTAGAAATGCTGTACAATTATTTACCGAATTATCCAGCAAACATACATTAAAATTATTGATTATATATACATATACACACGCACATACACACACACACACACACACATAGACACACAGACACGCGCATACACACATACACACACACTCATTAATTCATATATAAGTAGTATCTATTTCTTACACACCAATATGTAAGGCAGAGTGTATATCTCGAAGTGTGAATATTTTCAGTGTATCAGTGTAAATGTATAATATAGTTGTATGTGTGTGTGTATGTTGTGTGTGTGTGTGTGTGTGCGTATGTGTGTGTGTGTGTGTGTGTGTGTGTATGCATGTATGTATGTATATGTATGTGGCGGGTTGAGGTATGTATGTTTGTAAGTAACTGCAATAAAGCAATTTATAAGGCATTTATCAGTAAAATAGAAAAAAGACTTAACAGGGTATTATTATACAGCCGGGATCAAAATCATTACAATAATAGATATATAACTTCAGCAATACTATCTCTCTCCCTCTCCCCCCCTCTCTCTCACACACACACACGCACGCACACACATACACACACACACAAACACAGACACAGACACACACATGCACAAATATATATATATATATAGGCTTAGGAGTGGCTGTGTGGTAAGTACTTTGCTTCCCAACCACATGGTTCCGGGTTCAGTCCTACTGCACGGCACCTTGGGCAAGTATCTTCTATCTTATTTAATCCAAAGTTGACCACGGAACACTAGAATTCAGATCGGGAAACCGGAAGAAATACCTATTTCTTTACTACCCAAAGGTCTAAACATAGAGGGGACAATCAAGGACAGACAAACAGGTTAAGTCGATTATATCGACCCCAGTGCGTAACTGGTACTTAAATTTATCGCCCCCGAAAGGATGAAAGGCAAAGTCGACCTCGGCAGAATTTGAACTCAGAACGTAGCAGCAGACAAAATACCTATTTCTTTATTACCCACAGGAGGTTAAACATGAGGGGACAAACATGGACAGACATAGGTATTAATCATTACATTGAGCCCAGTGCGTAACTGGTACTTAATTTATCGACCCCGAAAGGATGAAAGGCAAAGTCGACCTCGGCGGAATTTGAACTCAGAACGTAGCGGCAGACGAAATACTGCCGAGCATTTCGACCGGCTTACTGCCAGCTCGCCGCCTTACCGGAAGAAATACCGCTCAGCATTTTGTCCGGTAGGGTTACGGTTCTATGTGCTCGCCGCCTTCTGCTAACGATTTTGCCAGCTGTAAATCATACCAAAAACCGATGCATGTATCTGACAGTCCTTGCGTGATTGGTTACACAAAACATATGCAAAGAAGATGCAAGAAATATGGTCGAAGAAGAAATGTGTTGAAATAGCAGAAGGAATTAAGACTGGGTAGAAAGAAAGATTGTTTGACAATAGTTTGAGAATTGTTTAAGCATGGATTAACAATCGGAGAACGGAGTAGAGAAAAATTACTTCAGAATAGTTTAACAATCTATTTAACAATTCCTTGGGAATTATTCCTGAATAGATCGACAGGCGGTTACGGTTTGTATTACTACTGACAGGTCTTGCAATGAAAACGACAAAAGTTGCCGTCGCAGACATTACAGAAATAGCAAAATTAGGAAATCATGTGAAAAAATTTGAAATACATGAATGTCGAACTATATCAGAAAATGAATAGTTCAATATAATAGAAATTAACAGTGGATATGAAATATAGTGATTACATATTCTGTTGTGTCTGGGGAGAGTCATTTTCTTTTTGTGCCTTCACAGAAAGAAAATTACTCTCCCCAGACACAACAGAATATGCTTCAATACACGAACTCATATGAAGAATCTTGCAAACCAAAACCGAAAACGAAATAAGGATTACATATTTTTTTGTGCTGTTGTAATCTTAACACAAATAAAGATAAAAGCCTGGATTACAAGCACGTAAAGTCCTGTGTTTCCACATATGGAGGTATATGCGAGAAATCTATATGGGGTGAGGCACATGGGCTTCAAACATGTCACATGTGACAGAATAAACTGGTTGTATATGCTGATTGATTTGAATTGGATTCAGATCGGAGTACAGGCTTGGAGGATTCAGGTTTTCAATGTTAAAACACACACACAAATAGATAGATAGACAGACAGACAGACAGACAGACAGACAGACTGACAGACAGACAGACATATAGATAGATAGATAGATAGATAGATAGATAGATAGATAGATAGATAGATAGATAGATAGATAGATAGATAGATAGATAGATAGATAGATAGGCTCATAAGTTTGCTTTCCATTGGCATGGTTCTGGTTTCAGCCCCACTGCTTGGCACCTTAAGCAAATGCCTTCTAATATAGCCTCGAGCCTACCAAAGACTTGTGAGTGGATTTGATAGATAGGAACTGAAATAATCCCGTTGTATACTGATATATATATATATATATATATATATATATATATATATATATATATATATATATATATATATATATATATATATATGAAGGAAAGAATAAATAGAATCAAAAGAAGAGTAAGTACGATTCGACAGTACGAATGACCACTACACATGCTTCGATACAACATAGATCTGGTAATTGCAAGGGTCAACGATCTCTGTTTTGTACTTTAATACGTTTTTAACAGAATACACCTTAAATATATATATATATATATGTTTGTATGTATGTATGTATGTATGTATGTATGTATGTATGTATGTATGTATGTATGTATGTATGTATGTATGTATGTATACACACATGCAAGGTGGGTAGAACGTAAGTAAGTATTATTAATAAAATTGGTAATAAAATCCATATTCCTTTTACAAATTTATTGAAACAAAATGATACATGTACTTTACAACATGAGAAAGTGAAAGTAGATCATCATATTTCAACGTAAGCACCAGTGGCGTCAACGAGTTTCCACAAACGGCCAGGGATGGAATGAGCGATCTTTTGAAGGACATCGTCCGGAATCCGTGTCTCCAAGTCCTTCAGTGTGCGCGGTTTTCTCTTGTACACCTCCACTTTTGTGTAAACCCACAGGTAAAAAAAAACCTATGGAGTGAAATCTGGACTTATTGGAGTTCTGGAGTTCTGGACTTCTGCAGTCTCAGTCTTCAGGTTTTAGCCCCTGCACGTAATGGGGTTCCCACGGACGAAAAATTCAATTCTTTATGCAACACCGTACGTATTCTATGTCTTGTTCGTCCACTTTCACGAGCTGCTTGACCTGTTGGTTTTTGCGAGCTGCGATTAAGCATTTCCTTGCACTGTTGCCACGTTTTCCGCTGATGGGGAAGTGGTTGGACGGCCACATCTCCTTGCATCGTTCACAGAGCCCGTGGTCATCAGCTTTGCATGACAACTTGTTATTGTCTCCGGGCGTAGTACCGCATGCTTACCTTTCCATGCACGCCACCATTTCAGAACCGAAACAATGGAATTCCACACTTCATAGCGTGCTGCTATCTTAGCTCGCTCCTGAACAGT